>NC_143260.1:87783862-88088181 GCF_984573655.1 Nuphar pumila
TTATTTGAGATCAATTCAGTCCAAATTGAGCTAACCCCAGCTGGTTGAGTTAGTGTATTAGCTATGAATTTAGTTCACCTGAGTATAAATGGCTTCTGATTCAGTTTATTCTGATTCAGTCTAGTTCAAATTAGTTTAAACCAGTGTAGTACCGTTTTCTACTCCTGCAGGGCTAAAAACAAAATAAAAATTTCTTCAGAACATCGTTACTAACAATTTTGAACTGGGACAAGTCCCAAATTCAGACTCGGATCAATTCCTTTATCTAATATCTTATCAATATCCGAGATCCAATCCATTTCAATTCGGATATTGGATCCAATGCTGGATCTAGTGTCTAATTTTCATCCCAAACCTGGATTTTTCATCTGATTCATTCAAAAATCCATATCCAGGGTCCAATTTATTCTTTGAAACCTGAAATATACTATCAGATATCCAGGATCTAAATAACCGTTTCAGATCCATTTCAGTCTGAATCCACCTTCTGATCCATTCAGAAGGTTAACTGAATCAATTTTTGAACTCAGATTAATCTAACATCTGAGATTCAATTTCACTTCTTGGATTTTGATTCAGATCCAAGATCTAATTTCATACTCTAAGCTAGATCAAAGATCCAAGTCCAAAAATCCCAAATTTCATTATGAATTTGAGATTTTTCATTTTCAATTCTTCAAAAATCCATATTCAAGGTTCGATTTTGATTTTGAACCAATTTCCTTCAAATCGAGATCTAGATCCAATCTTTTTTAAAACCTCGGATCCATATCCTTTTTCGAAATTCAATTTTTATTCTAATTTCAAAATCAATTCTCGAATTTCGAATTCAAATCCATCATTCTGTAAAAAAACCTTTGAAAAATACCCTGGATCCAATTCATAATTCAATCTGGATTTTGAAATATCAAAATGGATCTAGATCCAGTTTCAAAATTCAATTTTTATTTAAAATCAATTTGGGGATTGCAAATTCAAATTCAAATTCAAAATCCATTTTTTATCCCAATTTCAAAAATAATCTTTGAATTTCAAATCTAAATTCAATATTTTTGTAAAATTTCTAAAAATTCAATCTGGATCCGGTTTTAACTCAAGTTGGATTTCAAAAATCAAATTGGATCTTAGATCCAATTAAAATCCATTATTTTCAAAACTCTCCTTTTATTTGTATTTTCAAATCTTTTATAAAGAAGAAAAATATTTTCATAAAGGGGGGGGGGCGCCACTTGGTATTTTCAAAGTTAAGTTCAATTCATTTTAAAATCTACTTTTAAAAAGACCTCTTACTTTTAAAAACACATATGGGTGTCACTTGCAAAGTGATGCCATATGTCAAAATTTCAACCAAGTGCCAAAACTACCCATTTTGAGAATTTTTGAAATGACACACATGGGCACCCTCTTGCAAAAGGGTGCCATGTGTCAAGATTTTTGACAAAGGGCATTTTTGCCCATTTAATAAACTAGAGAATACCCACATGGGGTTGGTGGCACCCCCCCCCCCCCCCCCACACACACACACACATGTGAGCCCAATGCCACCTCAGCTCTAGGCCCCCCAAAATATCTCATTTACTCATGCCCAAAGTGCCCTCATTTCAAGGTATAAATAAGAACCTTGGAGGTCTCTTTTCTATAAGTTGAAAAATTGAGAAATTGAGAGAATCAAAAGAATTCTCTCTTTCTCCTCTTCTCTCTCTCTCTCTCTCCTTCCTTCCTCCTTGAAGTTGACGCCATTTTTTTGGAAAGCTTCAAGCCCTCTTCAGCCCAAGGTAGGCCTCCTTCTTCCTTCTTTTGATTTGTTTTTTTATTTTTTTGTAATTTTAATTTCCATAGTTAGATCTCTTTCTCCTTCTTGTATTTTCAATTTCATTCAATGCATAGAATTACAGATTTAATGTATATGCATTTGAATCTCAATTTAAATCATTTGATCCATGCATTTTGATCATTGATTTATGCATTTTCATTCAAGCCCTTAGAATTTTGAGATTTGATCTTCTATGGATCGAATCTCATATTCAATGGGCTAAATCAATTTCAATTTATGATCCAATGCTTTCAATTTGATTTTTAGATGTTTTAATTCTATTTTTACATCATTTTCATCATCATCCATGATTTGAAATGATATATCTCATGCTTGATCATTAGATCAATTCATTAATGAGATGCTACTCTACTCAATCATGTTTAGATGATATTTTTAATTTTGATCAAATTTTAACATCATCAATTTGTATGTAATTATATGTTATTTTGATATGATTTTTTTACTGCATCTTCATTTATGTGTTTTTGGGATCTTCACCAAAAATCAAATCATTCTGAGTTGGTTTGATCCCTAAAAAAAATCGAGATTCGAACCCTATCATTTTAGGTCGTCCGGATTTCCCCTGAAATTGGATCAACTTGTTGGAGTGATTTCTCCCTAACCAGAGATGATTTCTCAAATATGTAACACAGGATATCTCCAGTATTGAATCTAATTTGTTCATGCTTATTTTTATCAATTTCTATGGTGTTTGCATACCTGATTTTGGTTAAAAACAACAACCCTATTATACTCTGTTATTTTTATGGTCTGGTTTTTAGCCCATTTGGTCAGAGTCATATCTCTCTAATGGAAGATCATTTTTGAGATATGTAAAAAAGCTTTTCTTCAACTGAATGTCTACTTCATCTCTGTAAATTTTCAGTCATTTCTATAGAGTATTTTTATTTCTTTTTTATTTTAAGTCGAGACCCTTTCTATTTGCAATCCCAGGCATTGCTCAGGCCTAAGAACGACTTGTTGTATTCATATCTCCCCAATGAAAGATCATTTTTCAAATCTGTAAAAAAGAGTTTCTTTCTTAGAATATCTATTTTATACATATCATTTTTTATAAACTTTCATCTCATTTTCATCTGTCATTCGGATAAAAAACAAGAACGCTATCAATTTTCTTTCACAAGCTTTTCACAGGTTTTGACCCGATTTGATTGGATTGAATCGCCCTAATGGGAAATCATTTTCTAGATCTGTAAATTGGATCTTCTTCCTTTACATCTCTAGTTCATCTCTGTAAATTTGCAAAAACTTCTATGGTCTTTTCATGTTTGATTCTGATCGAAAATCAGAACCCTATCATTTTGCCTCATTAAGCATCACTTAAATCGTGTTTCAACTTGTTTAGATTAGCTCTCTCTAATGGAAACTCATTTTTGAAATCTATAAAAAGAGTTTTCTTTCATTTTGAGTCTAGTTTATCCATATCAAATTTTATAAATTTCTATAATCATTTGAATATTTATCCATTGCAATTTTCAAAACCAATTTTGTAAAAGGCATTGTTTCGTTAAAAAAAGTTAAATTGGGAAATTTAA
This sequence comes from Nuphar pumila, assembly GCF_984573655.1. Taxonomy (NCBI): domain Eukaryota; kingdom Viridiplantae; phylum Streptophyta; class Magnoliopsida; order Nymphaeales; family Nymphaeaceae; genus Nuphar; species Nuphar pumila. The sequence goes on from NC_143260.1 coordinate 87,787,235, forward strand.
CACTTTTAAATTCAATTTTCAGACACAATTCATGTATTTCATGAATTGAAAATATCTTTTATCAACTTAGAATGCCTTAACTTCATTTTAAACAAAATTTTTGAGTTTATTTGCCTTTTATTTCAATCACTCTCAATATATTTTCACAAAATTCTCAATTTCAAAGTTAAATTCATTTCAAACTCAAGTTTTAAAATCAATTTAGATGTTTTAAACTCCAATTTCTAAAATTTAAAACTCTAAAATATATTTTCAAAATACTTTTGCAAAAATCATGCATCATATGCATTTATTTCTAATTTTTCTTTATTTTTTGAGGGCATAAAGGCTAATTTGAATATTTTCTTCAACTTTTTAACAATTGAAAAAAATGCATAAATGCCTACATTTATTTCTAATATGTTTGCTAATTTTGTAGAAATTTATATTTTATTTTCTTTTTAATTATTGTAATTAATTCAAAGGTTTTAATAATTCCATTAATAAAAAATTTACTTTATGCTTAGTTTAGAATGAATGAGCATATTTGTTTAATTTTAATTTCATATTAACTTGTATTTTTTTATTTTTCTTAAATACACTATAGAAACACGAATAACGTGTGCACCATTTAATAAAGGATAAATAAAACTAAGTAAAGTTTGTATTTACAACCATAGTCCGAATATGAATAATACTTAGAATTATTATTCTTTATTTTTTTCCTTTATTAGAGCTCAAATAAAGATTAATTCAAAATATATTTATGGCCATAGTCATGAATATATAAAAATTTAATCTTGTTTTAATTCTATAAAGGTACAGAATTTATTTTATTATTTATTAGAATTTAAATAAAGATTAAATCAAAATATATTTGTGGACATAGTCACGAATATATGAAAATTTAATCTTGTTTTAATTCTATAAAAGCATAAAATTTGCTTTTAATTCAAATTTCAAATAACTCTCAATTAAATTTTTTCAAAACTTCTTTCAATACATTCATCGTTTAAGGTAGAATTGCATCATTATTTTCCATTTTCAAAATCATTTGAAAGATTCTCAATTCCAAAATATTTTTCAAGAGATTTTTTAAATTCTTTATTCCAATTTATTATCAAAACATTTTTTATTTTATTCCAATTCATTTTCAAATCATTTTCAAGTTTATTTCAAAACATTTTCAATTTTAGTTCAAAACATTTTCAAGATAATTTCAAGTTTATTCCAATTCATTTTTAAAATATTTTCAAGTTTATTCAAATTATTTTCAAATTTTTGGATTTTCTAAAAATCTTTTTTTCAAAATAATTTTAACTTTCAATTTTCCACTTCAATTCCAAAATTTGATTTTCAAATTCCAATTCCAATTCCAATTCCAATTTCAATTTAAATCTTACATTTCAATTTCAATTTCAATTATCAAAATAAACTCAATTTTCAAAATAGATCTCAAATTCAATTTCGATTTTCAATTCTCAAAATTCAAAGTAAAATTCAGTTTAAAATTCAATTTCGATTTCCATTTTCAATCTTGAAATTTCAAACTCAATTCTTCATTCTAAACTTTAATTTCATTTTCAATTTCAAAAATTCAATTTCAAGTTTTAGTGTTAAATTAAATTTCCATTTCAACTTTCAAATCCAAATTCGACCTTAACTTGCAATTTCATTCTCAATTTCAATCTTTCAAAATCTCAATTTTGTTTTCAATTTCAAACTTCAAATTCAATTTTATTTTTTTTCAATTCTATTTTTTTATTTCAAATTTCATTTTCAATTTAGATTTCAATTTTCAATTTAGATTTCAATTTTCAATTTTTAAATTTCAAATTCAATTTCAACTTCCAAATTCATTTGCAATTTCAACTTTTCAAGTTCAAATGAATTAAATAAAGGAAATCCTAATCTAAAAATAAGAGAAAAAGTCTTGAGTGCTTCGACTCTTTTGTCCTTTCTTGAATTGATTTGCTTCCCTTTATTCTTTCCTCTTTATACACTTTTATATGGTTTGATAAATCAGAGGGATAGTGTTGTCCTGAGAGGCTTAAAGGGCCTTTCTGAGAGCCTAAAGGAACCTCAGAGGGTACGAAAAGGGGCTCACCGCACATCCAAATGATTTCCTGCAAGAAAAACAAAAGCAAAACAAAGCAATACAAGGAAAACTAAAAGAAAATCCACTAACTAATGAACAAAAGAAATAAGCAAAAATTAAGATTCAACTAACTAAACACAAACTAATAATATGAACTATCTAGGAATCAACTAATAACAACCTAATACTAAAAGACAAAATAGCAAAACAACCTAACTAACTAGTCAAAAACTAACTTGAAACAAACTAATTCAAGAAAGCAACTAATGACAAATTAACTAACTAACATGAACTCTATGCTGCACGATTTTTCAGAACTAATAAATAAAACTGAAATATAAAATTAACTTAAGCTATGTAAAAAACAATCAAATGAAATCATAAAAGCAAAACCGACTATCCTAATTTAACTAAATATGCATGATAAATAACACTACTATCCAAAGTGAATAATGTGGATTACTATTGATATAAACTAACTAAAGTTAATTAATAATTATTCTAAACAAAACTAAAACAAACTAATTAATGAAGCCAGCTATGTTAACAACTTCAGTTAATTGAATGAAATCTAAATGGAAGAATCGACTAATATTTATCAACTAATTTATCATGGTTTTTAGAATAACTAAAACAACTACTAATCTAATAGCGTGATTCAAATAAAACTAACCTAAATTAAACTGCTACTAACTAATGAGAATGACTGGACTTAAGTTGTATCTGCTAGGATTTAATTCAACTAATCTTAACCCACTAAAAGACAAAAATGATAGTTAAAATAAAAAAATGTGATTCATCTAATCTATTTTATCTATAACAAGTAAAATGATTGATACATAAGTATAAACTGTATGGATAGTTACTCCAAGAAAAGCCTCACACAAGTATAAACTGCCTAGGAGCATCAAATAGTTTTACTTTCTCTTTCAAATGTAGTAACTCCATGCATGAGTATAAACTGCTAATAAAAATGTGCCTAATAAATTGCCTTGCAATTTAAATTAAACAGATTGTCCTCCTTGCTACATGAGGTTAAACTGCATAGTAATTATTAGGTCATTCTCATATATGGCCTAATAATAAATACAGTTTGTTGATGAGCATGAAAAAAACCAAGAATTGTTAAAGAAGCGTGAAAGGTTTGAAATTGAGAATGCCATTGAAGACAACAATACAAATTTAAAGCATTACAAAATTTATGCAAATATCAATTCTCCATAGAAAGAAAAGAAACAAACAATTATTCATATCTTGAATAATTTGGCTTCGGTGTTGCTGACAACATTAGCTATAAGCTATACATCTAATAAAAATGTTAATGTTCTCTTTGGGAAGCTTCTCTCCTTGGTGGATAATACAATTTTTTTAGATACTGATATTAAAGTTCTGATTTATTGATATTGGATTCACCAGTTTGATATTGTTCATGAACCCGACTAAAGTATGCAACACTTATAAGCTATGGGCCCAGATCCATGTTCGCACACATTCAAGTTTTAATCAAGCTTAATCCCTTTTGAGGATCGAGTCCAGGTCCATGATTTGTTAACACTGAATTCAAAGAAAAGAAATGAATCTAAAACTCACGCCTTTTTGAGAAGTGAGTAAAGATTCAGTCTAGGCCTTTTCAGGTTCGAGAAAAGTCAAGGAATCTAAAACTCATGCCCTTTTGAGAAATAAGTAAAGATCTAGTCTAGGCTCTTTCAGGTCCTAGAAAAGTAAAAGGATCTAAACCTCATGCCCTTTCGAGAAGTAAGTAAAGATCCAGTCTAGGCCCTTTCAGGTCCTAGAAAAGTAAAGAGATCTAAACCTCACGCCCTTTTAAGAAGTGAGTAAAGATCCAGTCTAGGCTCTTTCGGGTCCTAGAAAAATAAAGTGATCTAAACCTCACGCCCTTTCGAGAAGTGAGTAAAGATTTAGTCTGAGCCCTTTCGGGTCCTAGAAAAGTAAAGGGATCCAAACCTCAGATCCTTTCGAGAAGTGAGTGAATATCCAGTTTATGCCCTTTAAGGTCTTAGAAAAGTAAAGAAATCTAAACCTCACGCTATTTCAAGAAGTGAGTAAAGATCCAGTCTAGGCCCTTTCGGGTCCTAGAAAAATAAAATGATCTAAACTCCACGCCCTTTCAAGAAGTGAGTGAAGATCTAGTTTAGGTCATTTAAGGTCTTAGAAAAGTAAAGGGATCTAAACCTCATGCCCTTTCGAGAAGTGAGTAAAGATGCAGTCTAGGCCCTTTCGGATCCTAGAAAAGTAAAGGGCTCTAAACCTCACGCCTTTTCGAGAATTGAGTAAAGATCCAGTCTAGGCCCTTTTGGATCCTAGAAAAGTAAAGGGATCTAAACCTCATACCCTTTCGAGAATTGAGTAAAGATCCAATCTAGGCCCTTTCGGGTCCTAGGAAAGTAAAGGGATATAAACCTTAAGCCTTTTCGAGAAGTGAGTAAAGATCCATTTTATACCCTTTCGGGTCTTAGAAAAGTAAAGGGATCTAAACCTCACGCCCTTTTGATAAGTAAGTAAAGATCCAGTCTATACCCTTTCGGGTCTCAAAGAAGTAAGAAGATCTAAACCTCACGCCTTTTCGAGAAGTAAAGATCCAGTCTAAAACCTTTCGAGTCCCACAGAAGTAAAGGGATCCAAAACCTCACTCTCTTTCAAGAAGTGAGTAAAGATCCAGTATATACCTTTTTGGGTCCTAGAAAAGTAAAGGAATCTAAACTTCACGCCCTTTTGAGAAGTGAATAAAGATCCAGTCTAAAACCTTTCGAGTCTCAGAGAAGTAAAGGGATCCAAAACCTCACTCTCTTTCAAGAAGTGAGTAAAGATCCAGTATATACCTTTTTGGGTCCTAGAAAAGTAAACGGATCTAAACTTCACGCCCTTTTAAGAAGTGAGTAAAGATTCAGTCTATACAATTTCAGGTCCCAAAAGAGTAAAGAGATCTAAAATTCATGCCCTTTCGAGAAGTGAGTTAAGATCCAACTGAAGCTCTTTTACGAAGAGCGCTCCTAGCCGCAAGAGTCTAAACTGCACGGAGAGTGCTCCTAGCCGCAAGAGCCTAAACTGCACGGAGAGTGCTCCTAGCCGCAAGAGCCTAAACTGCACGGAGAGTGCTCCTAGCCGCAAGAGCCTAAACTACACGGAGAACGCTCTTAGTCGCAAGAGCCTAAACTGCATGGAGAACGCTCCTAGCCGTAAGAGCCTAAATTGCACGGAGAGCGCTCCTAGCCAGAAGAATCTAAACTGCACAAAAAACGCTCTTAGTTGCAAGAGCCTAAACTGCACAGAAAGCGCTCCTAGCTGCAAGAGCCTAAACTGCATGGAGAATGCTCCTAGTCGTAAGAGCCTAAACTGCACGAAGAGCACTCCTAGCCGTAAAAAACTAAACTGCACAGAGACCACAAGAAAACACAACACTTACCTAACCGACGATGCATGGATTCACGTTGTAAAAAAAAAGAAAAAGAAAACTCTAACTAACTAACAAGTATTATTTACCAATCAGCCTATTCTACTCAGCAAATCTATTTAACGTCAGATTTGTAACACAATGCAATTAACCTAAGCTATCTAAGCTAATCAACCTAATCACTAAATTAATCAAGAAACAATGAAACCGCTAAGCTACTTGAATTAATTAAAAACGTAAATTCTGGAAATAACACAACTATTGTTTAATTTAATAAATAAATGGAAACTTTCTGGAATTAAAAGACTAACTGATAAAAGAAAACAACCAAAATTTATTCTAAGCTATTGTAATAAAAAAAATGATAACTTGATAAAAGAAGACATATCGGCTAAATAAAAAATGTTATTTAATTGATCAAGATTATTCAAGGCTTAAATCAAGAAAAGGACTAACCTATATCAAAACAAAATATATATTTTTATTTTTTAATTTTCAGATGCAAGAAACTAAACTAAACTAATCTAGATATGCAGATGATGCAGTAATCATATAAAACTACATGTGATGCTATGCTTTATGCGATGCAAAACCTAAAACTACGTGAAACGGGGGAGAAAGAAGCAAACTTGACAATCCGCTTCTGACGGATTGGATGAGAAGAGAAGATGGTTAATCCCAGCTGAACGAACGCCTCCCCGATGAAAGGAAAGGTTGCCGACGACGGATTGGATGAGAAGAGAAGAAGAAAAAGAATAAGAAGAATAAGAGAGGAGGAGAAATCGGCAAGGATCGAAAACAAGGGAGAGAGGGAGCAAAGGGGGCATTTTCTCAAGAGGGAAAAATGTCCCTTCATGCTGAAAAATTCCTATATATAATGAGTGAATTAGGTTAAAACAAAGTTTTCAAAAAGAGTCTAAAGATTTTCGATAATTTTCAAAAAAGGGTCTCTTATGAAAAATGTGTTTTTCTAAAAATCAAAACCTTTTAAACTAATTAAAATTAGCTAATTACAACCTAATGTAACTAAACTATAATTAAGAAATTTTTAAAATGAATAAAAATACTGAAAAATGCAGGGCAAGCTTTGAAATACATGATTTTTTTATCATTTATATTTCAATGCGGTTTCTCAAAACTAGCGATAAAACTGGGTTTTTAAAGCGATTTTTCACTGGATCATGCATAAATTAGGATGAATAAAATGCAAAATATATGCATGATCAATGGGTATGGTGACAATCCAAGGTATATAACACGTGCCCAAAAGTCATAAGACCAAGAGCATGTCCGTGTTTGGATTAAAGAAAGTCAAAAACAAAATTCGGAACCCATCATACCCACAAGGTGGGGAGAAGAATTTGAAGTTGAAATGGTACCTCACAATGCAAAGATTGAAGAAATTCAAGTAAAAGATGAAGGATTAAAATCCATCGCATTATGCAATCATATCGATGTGGTTGAAGTAGGTGCTATAGAACTGAGGTCAAGCAGTCAATTGCCAGAAAGAGAAACACCTCATCATCAACCAGTTCAAGAAGAAAGGCAAAACCGAAGGGGGTGTTCGCCTATAGTTCATGAAAATATCGAAGCATCTGTCAAATATAATGTAACAGCTCATCTCAAAAAGATACAAACATTATTAAGTGTATATGATGCCCTCATGTCATCTCCTGTGATACGTCAATCGTTAATACAAGCACTTAGTCAACCAGAGTGCTATATGACAGAAATTAAGGAAAATGGTGACAAACCTGTTGGAGAGATATTAAGTTATTTTGCCTGCATATCATTTTCTGAAAAAGATTTCTAAAATGTTAAAAAAAACCACAATCAACCTCCGTTTGAACAGTTGAATCACAAAGGATTTCCTGAATCATGATTGATTCTGGATCTGGAGTAAACCTCCTCTCTTTAAAAGCCTTATCAGATCTTGGATTTTTTGTAGGGCAGCTGATGAGATCCAAGCTCATGATACAAGGGTTTAATCAAGATGGTTAAAAATCCCTTAGGGCTATTGAACTTAAATTACCACTGAAGAGCTCTCCTCAATGATTAAATTTTATGTCATTGATGCTACCACATCATATAATGCACTTTTAGGAAGACCTTGGATACACGATAATGGAGTGGTGGCATCTTCACTATATTAGTGTTTCAAATTCCTTAAAAATGGAGCCGTGAAAACAGAGAAGGTTGATCCTAACCCATTTTTTGGAATTGAAGCAGACTTCGTTGATGCGAAGTTTTATGAAATTGCCTCCTCATTGATAAAAGAAACATCATTATCTAAAAATGCAAGGAGTGTAATTTGTCCATTAACTGATATGAATCAAGAAATGGTTCAATCTCCAACCATAATGATCATTCCAAGAAGAAAAAAAGATAAGGCAATTTGCTTCCTAAAGGAAAAAAAATATTGCAATAAGAGATATACAATGCCCCCAAAAAGAAGAAGGGCCTCAGCAAGTCAAAATCTCTACTCAAAAATATAGTCAAAATGCTAGAAAGATTATGCACAAGATGGGATATAACCTTGATAACCCTCAAGGCTTAAAGGTTGGAGGAATAATTGAGCTTGTAGAACCCTATCTTAGACCTAGAGAAAAAGAGATCCTAGCTAAAGACGGAGTCTTAAATCGAAAAGGTAAAATGAGAATAGGGTATCAACAAACCATCATGTTGGAAAAAAATATGAAGTACATCACATCTTTGCAAATGATACAAAGAAGGATGGAGAGTTTATTCAAGAACAACTAGCACCTCCTAGCATCGAAGATGAAACACAAGCAATAACTGATGAATTACAAGTAAACCTTGGCACAAAAAAAGATCCAAAGATTATCTTTATAAGTGCATCTCTAACAAAAACAAAAGTGGAGCAATAGATTGCATTATTAAAGGAATTTCAAGATGTGTTTGCATGGTCTTATCAAGATATGCCAGGATTAGATGCAAATGTTGCAATGCATCAATTGTCGGTTTTACCAGGGTATAATCAAATCAAAATGCATCCAGGCGATGAAGAGTTGACAATGTTCTGAACACCAATAGATAAAGATGATCATATTGCACATTTGCGTAAAGTTTTCTGCAGACTTTGTGGGATGGAGCTCTGAATGAACCCATCAAAATGTGCCTTCAGAGTTAATTCAGGAAAATTTCTTGGCTTTATTGTCCAGCATAGAGGTATAATGGAAATAAAGAAATTTGAAGTTTATGGTGATTCATAGTTGGTAATCAATCAATTGAAAGGCATATATGAGGTTGATGCACATGCAAAGTTAGCAGCATCATTTGACATCAACAAGAAAATACAGGAAAAGGTCTCGATGGCATTGTATCACACACTACCAAAGATCAAGAAATACAAATTTCAGAACCAAGTCAGCATGTTCCTAATGCATCTGTGAACATCATCACTTATGTGGATGACATAGACCTAAATGATGTTGCTAGAGAACAACTTATTTGGAAATTGCATTACAAAGTGATATACGTGCAAGGAGGATATGTTGGCATCATCTTATCTTGGGTAAAAAGAGTATTTACATGCCTTCACTCTTACGAGTGCAATAGATTTGCCTTCAACAAGCTATGAGGCATTAATAGTAGGATTAAAAATGGCTGCAAAGAAAGGAATTCGATGTCTCATCATCCATGGAGATTATCAAGTCAAAAGGGCACACATTGATGCTTTAAATGGCATTGAATGACCTCAATTTACCATATATCATAGGATACTCAAAGAACTAGCAGATTCATTTGATATCCTAACTTTAGATATAAATGACCCAGATTCACTTGATCATGCCCTACAACTAGCTCAATATGCCAAAAAAGCATCGATTTCAGAAGAAGGTAAATTCCAGATAAGCATAGGAACTCAAATAGTCATATCCAGGATGTATAATCATATGCCAATACCATTTAGGCATCATTCTATGCCAAGACATATTGAGCATGAAGGCAATATAATGGGGCAAGCAAGACCTTCTCGAAGAGCTGGTATAATTAGCCGAATAGAATATAGAGAAGCCTATCAATCATGGCCAAGTGAAATTACCTCTCAAAGTGTATGAGATAATGCACAATATTTTGATTTTTTAGAAGTTCAAAGTTCTTAAAGTAGTTCTTCCCCAATCCTTGTCGAGGATGACGTAGCCATAGTTAATATGGTAACAATACAATTTATTGAAGAGGATTTGCAATTACCTATTTATGACTACCCATAAAAGGGGCAATTACCTCAAGCCCGAAAAAAATGTATACAAATTAGAAGGATGGCCCCCAGTTCGTGGTGTTAAATAACACCCTCTATCGAAGATCTTATGATGGAATTCTTTTGAGATGTCTCACAAAAAGAGAAGCTATTATAGCTTTACATGAAGTACATCAAGGATCTTGTGGTGCTCACCAACCCGGTACAAAATTGGGTAATCAATTACGAAGAATCAGTTACTATTGGCCCACTGTGATGTCAGATGCAATTAAGTTTGCACAGAGTTGTAAAGTTTGCCAAATTCATGGTGACTTTATACACCAACCACATGACTACTTACATGCTACAACCTCATCTTGACACTTTGCATCTTAGGGCTTAAATGTTATTGGTCTTATTGCTCCCAAATCATCAATATATTTTGGTAGCTACTGATTATTTTTCTAAATGGGCTGAAGCTATACCTGTTAAGACAGTAACTGGAACAATAGTAGCAAATTTTATACGGACCAACATCATTTATCGATTTGGAACGCCCGAGTCAATAACTTCTGATAATGGGACTCCATTTAAAAATTAAGTGATAGAAAAACTTTGCATAAAGTTGAAAATCAAGCAAAATTTCTCAACGCCTTATCATCCACCAGCAAATGGATTGACTGAGGCATTTAATAAAACTTTATGCAAGTTTTTGAAAAAGATAGTCGGTGACAATAAAAGAAATTGCCATGAAAAGTTGAGTGAAGCTCTTTGGGCATATCGAACAACATACATAACAGCCACTAATTGTACCCCGTATTTCCTTGTCTACGGTTCTAAAGCAATATTACCATTAGAAGTTCAATTCAAATCTTTAAGGGTAGCACTCAGTAACTCGTTGACTCAAGAAGAAAGAGCTCGAATTCGTTATACTGAACTCGATTCTTTAGATGAAAGAAAGTTGCAAGCTCATCAATCTTTACAAGTTTATCAAATAAAAATGACTAATGCCTATGATCGAAATATAAAGTATATGTCATTCAAAAAAGGAGGTTTAAGACTGATGATGCGGTGCCTTATTATTCCATCTTGACGTTCTTGTGGTAAATTCAAGCCCAAATGGGAGGGAACGTATGCGGTCCAGAAAGTGTTTGCGAATAGGGCTTATAGGGTGACATCTCCATATGGTGAATATGTTGTTCATGTAGTAAATGGTCACTTTCTAAAATAATATTTTGTATAAAAAATGCTCCTAGTCGCAAGAGCACTAAATCTCATGCCCTTTCTAAAAATGAGTTAAGATCCAACTCAAACCCCTTTGGGTCCAATCATACTCTTTAGAAAGGTGAATAAAGATTCAAACCATACAAATAAATATGTGATTGTAAATATTTAATATTGGGTACCATTTTTGGATTTAATAGCCCAATATTAGCTTATGAAATATTGAAATAAGCTTTACCTGATGAATCTAGTGTGATTCTAATATGATGGAAGCTGTTGAAAAATAAAGACACTCAGACGTGTTAGCTATAAAAAAAATACACAGCAATTGAGTTTCACAAAATATGAAATAGTATGAGGATATGGAACTGAAAATATGAAGGAATCGAGTTTGGACCCAGGTCTAATTAGACCTACCATAAAAAGAACTAAAATTAGGTTTATATGAAATAAATAAACCAGACTAAGACTATACCCCAATAATGTAAGCAACTCAATGAATATTTCTGTTAAGTCTACTAATGATATGAGTAGCAAGAAAATGCTTGAAATCATGAGTATGGTGAACAATGAGAAGTCCTTGTCCTATCAAGAGAAAGAGGTCTAGAATTGCTGGAGAAGTTGTTCATGTCGATGACATTTAATGAGTTGCTACAATATACAAGAGATGAAGAAAATACTGATATGAGCCCAGAGGCATTGGCCGATCAAATAACTTTGACATTCAAATCGAATGGCTATGAGATGTTCATGCCTTCGAAGGATGACTCAAACAATTTGGAAGATGACGAGGTGAGATATGTCACAGCAATAGTCATACGTGCTTTTATGCTTTCAAATTGTGAAAAGTTGCAGAAGATGATGTTGTTTTGCTGTAGAAATGATCTTCATGTTAGGCCACGTCTATTGTCATATGCTTCCAGGCTTGCTTATAAAGCACAAGCGGCTTCACAAACTAGAAAAATGCTTGATATGTTGCCTACTAGTTCTGGTCTTAGTATTGATAACCGAGAGAATGGGAGTTTCCAAAATATGGTTAGTGACCAGCATTTGACTGAAAAAGTCTTTGCAAAGTTCTTACTGAAGTGGCATACTGATGAACACAATGACTTCACAGCAGAAACAGAAAAGTCTTCGCCTAATGTCTTGTCTCGTTAAAATAGATGACAAATCAGTCTCGGTATTGGTGGAGGGTGCCTTAAGTGGGTACATAAGTTTTCTTGGCCTTCTTAGAAGGCAAATGCTAAATGTGACTTGTGTTGATAGGCATAAAAAAAACTAATATAGACCCTCAAATCTGTGTGAGGAAACAATTGAAGCAAATGATGCATTCAGCTTCATTAATACTTGATTTGTCAGGTTGATGTGGGTGACAATCAAGTAGAACAAGCCTCATAAATCATTCACATCTTGTCATTATGCAATTCAAAGTCGGCTTGAAGAAGCTAACTATTTTTTAGAAGGATGCAAAAGCAATATGTAACCTAGTGAAGATTTAGGCAACAGAAGCCACGTTACCTCCAGACCAGCAGAGGCCGACGGTCGGACAACAAAAGATCTGACACTCCTCAATCCTCCGAAGAACTGGAAAAAGGGGGCAAAACTGAGCAACCCGCGATGGCCACCTGTGGAAAGGCTTAGGCGATGGTTGGAAACCATCGCCTCCGTCCTTCATCTTGGTCAGATTCACAAGCTCAGGCGGTGGTTGGAAACCACCGCCTCTGTCCTTCATCTTGGTCGACGCCTTCCTTAACCCGAACCCCATCAGATTAAACGCTCTGTCATTCATCTAAGCCACCTAGATGTATCAGCAACCGACGCACGATCGGATGGGTTATTTCCTAAAAAGCTCTGTTATTTCCTAAAAAACAAAGCGGGGTTGTTGATTCCTTACATACCTAGAGAGCCAATATTCTTGGTAGCCTCAACTTCTATCATGCATTCAGATTAGACAAGAAGAATTTCTACTATTAGGTGTAGAAGGGTGCTTACTTATTGATGGTTTTCTAAAAGATGAGGAGAAGAGTGGTGATAATGTTAATCCATAAGAAATCCTAATTAATAGGGATTTCAGACCTTCCAAATGAGGTTATCACCATCTAACGTTCTTTTCTTTTTACATGTCGCTGGTTACACTTAAAAAAAAAAGTAACTTGATAACCTAAGTTACCAAAGTCATTAATAAATTACTAATAAAAAAATACAAAAACATTGGGCATTAGAAGAGGCCTTAAATAATAGAAAAAAACACAACTAAAAAAAATAGTGTGAATCCTATAAGACGTTGGAGACTCCTAGGAAAAAAAAATCTGTAAAAAAAAATTTAAATTTAAAATCAAAATTCTATACATCCAAAAAATATATATGGATCTAGATTGAATTCATTGTATGGATCTTTAAAATATTTATAAATCAAATTCAAACTATTAAACCCAAACAAAATGTGAATTCAAATCCAAATGGATCTTGTGTCAATTCCACAATCCAAATGAATGAAATTTATTTAGCTAAAAAAACTTTTTTTGCTAAATAAATAATAATGATTTCTTTACGTTTGGAATTGCTTGCAAACATAAAGAAAGCAAGGGGCAAACTGTTTGCACAAATATATATATATATATATATATATATATATATATATATATATATATATATATATATATATATATATATATATTAAAAAATAATTTAAATTTATGTGCAAGTGTGTCAAAATTATCAAATTTACACTCATTTACACATGATAAGATAAATACTTAGGTTATGATATAAACCCTTTTAACCATTCGTGCTGGTTATGGTAAAATAGAGTAATAAATGAAGGTAACTTGTGCTGGTTGCATTAAGTCAATCACGTATCACCTTAACTCCCAAGCATCTACTTATGTTGTGGTTGATACCCATAAAGTAGGAACACAAAGAGAAGGTGGCTACAAGTAGAAATGACATTCATCCATCAAAACAGTATCTATCATGGAATAATTTCCATCATGGGATGCTAAACTTAAGAAAGTAACTCTATAAAAAATAAGTTGAAGAGAGACAACAAGAGGAGATAGAGTAAAGGAAAAAGCAAATTGCCAAGGTGACAATATATTCAAGGAAGCCTAAGAAGACGCAAGGATCCAATCGACATCACAAACCCTCATCTTCTTTTTTCTTTTCTTTTTCTTCTCACTTGTAATCTAAGCTCTGAGAATCAGAAGCTATTGTAAAGGTGAAGAGATCCCGAAATAAAGTTTCAAGTTTTCATATATCAATCTGGGTGTTAAAAAAATCAACACTCCACTCACAAACCCAAGATTTATATTGTGGTACATTTCAATAATTTGAAAGATACATAAAAATAAAAATAAGGTCAAACAACTAAACCAGTAGGTCAAAACTAGGCTTAGTATGTGAATCGAGAAATAAGTTTAGTTCAGATCTGAAAAAGCATGGTTTAAAGTTTTCGGAGGGACTTAAGGTCGTGTGTTGGAGTTTGACATAGGTGATATGGGTTAGAAATGTTAGCTTGTGTTGTTAAAGAAGTTGATGGGTTAGAAAGGTGCTGAATCAGTCAGGTGCAATTTTGATATTTTAAGATTTAGATTGGGTAGGGTCCAAACTAAAGTTGAAATCAATTTCAGGAATTATGGAGAGATCCTAAAAAGGTTTACACATTAAAGCCTTAAAAGAATCCCATTTATGCATCAAAATCAAAAGATGTAGATCACATTAGTAACAGTTTTTTATAAAACCAAGCATGTAGATCACATTCGTAGGTTAAATTCAAGAGAAAATAACAAAAAATTCATAAAAAAATCATGATTCACAAATTAGTTCTTATATTCTAGTGACTATATATATATATATATATATATATATATATATATATATATATATATATATATATATATATATATATATAAGAGAATAGAGATTCTTTTTATTGTTCAGTAACAAACTAACACGCAACGTTGTATTATATTGCCTGTCCCAAAATTTGTGATAAACTAGTAATATTTTAAAATATTGGTGAATATTTGTAACAGAGACAAAAAGGCATTGAGAAAATGCGGACCCCACTTGTGGGACGCATATGTTATACTCCTCCTTTCATCCGAAACATCCTGAAATGCACATGAGGTAAGAAAGAGCTCATGGGGCCCACCCTTTTCGCCAGTCCCACCTCCCCTCGAGAACCATATGTTTTTGCCATGCATGGGTTTTTTTTTGCATGACTTCCTTTTCACGTGCTTCTTGTTTTCAATGCTTGAAACAAAACTGGCCTTTGTCGAGGGCTGTTAAATGAGCTGGATGTGTGAAACTTGAAGTGTTCAAGGTTGGCTCTTTTTTATATTAGCCATAAAATAAATGATTACAGTAAAAATGTATGTCTATTTGTGCATGTGCACTGTGAATGTATTCTTTAATATTTGGAAAATAAAAAGCTCTTATAATTTTTTTTTTGTTTAGTTTTTTTGACAAAAGGAACAATATCTTGCAGTAATTTTTTTTTTCAAAATGAAATACTCTTAGTTGGGAAGACCTTGAGAGAAAACTTGTTGTTAACCGAAAAAATGAGTTTTTTTACATTGTTGATTTGCGTTCGGCTCTGAGCAGTCAGTAACTTCTTTCTTATCATATGAACCTACTCAGTGTAACGTTGCAAAACAGTGAACTTTAAAACTAAGTGCAATAAGATTATACTGCTACATATTTTTTGCATACTAAATAGTTTAATCATACTCTCTAAGTATATTATATAATATATCTATAATATATGTTTTATTACTTAACCAAATTTTATAAGTCGAGTGAGCCCACACCTCTTGTTCTCGTTCGGTAGGGCTTGCCAAGCTTATTTTACGAGTTTGAATGAACCGAGACACGAAGGACTTGACTTGTTTTCCAGCCCTACCCTTGGGCCATTTTCCCAGGAAACTAAGTGAAACAAACGTGATCTTAACGCATAGCGAGATTTTCCTATTCGACAAAATCCCAGTAACGATTAAAACAGGGATAAAAAGGGCGACGGTTTTCTTCTTCCCTCGCTCCACTTCGCCGTCGAGAGAAAACGAGATGAACAGCGGCGGCGGAACGACGGGGACGGCGAAAACTCCGGCAGATTTCCTCAAGTCGATCCGCGGGCGCCCCGTCGTCGTCAAGCTCAACTCCGGCGTCGATTACAGAGGTCGCTCTCTCATCCCTTTTCCCTTGTGTGTTTGATCGGTTTCTGAGAAGAATTTACCCAATCATCGGATCTACTCTTTTCTTTGCTTATTTGTTTGAGTCTTTTTCTTGGGATTTTTGGGGTTTCTATGGTTTCGGACTGTCTGGGTTGGAGGAGGCGTTTTCTAACGGCACCCATAGGGTTTAGGGTTTCTGAGATTAGGAGGAAGTGATAAATCGAGTCATGGAGGCGTGTTTATGGGAAAGATCCTTTGGGATTATTCCGATCATAGGTTTCGTTGCAGGGTACCGTAACTACGTCAGTTTTTATGCACTCATGGGTACTCCCAGGGAGATGAGATGTGTTGGAACTCAGATTCTTGATGCATGATTGGAGTACAAGGCGGTGGACAAGGTGGTTCATTATTCCTGGCAATAGATTGTTGGTTTTGACTTGGCATAAGTGGTAGAAGGAGCAGGATTTGGGGTTTAGGGTTTAGCTTGCAAGGAGGGATGTCTGAGTTACGGTTAGTGTTTGCGTAGAGGATACAGCCATTTTTATGAAGTTTTCAATATGGCTAGCATATGAGGGGGTATGATATTGGGGCCAAAATGGAGTATCCGTATGACATAGATCAGAGAATGAGATTTTGAGCAATCATGATTCTTGGTTTACAGGGGGTGATGAATTGGTCATCTTGTTGATACACATCAAGGTCCCAAACAATGAAGTCCGTGCATGCACTTTTAACTTAGTAAAAGAAAAAAAATGTGATCCATGACCTCTACGCGCAGTTGGTGTCAGGCGGATATGTTAACCAAGCACCTTACATGTATCTAGATATTTTTCTGTTGTAATCAAAGTATATTTAAAGAAAAAAAAAAGATTCTTAAGCCAATTTGGTACTTCTCCAAGAATTAGTCATGAAATCAAATAAGTTGGCAATCTTGTGTTCTAGTATCTATGTTGTGCTTTTGTTATACCCGTGCACCTCATATGAAAATAGAGGAAGAATAATGTTAAGATTTCATGTTAGGCATTTCCAAACAAGGGAGATGAATTTATTTCAGTTATCTCTCATACTCTATGTTGCATGAGTGCTTCACTTATCATGTGTTTCTCATAACAACGGAACATGACATGGCCATTGAACAACAATATTGTAAAAAACATGCTGTAATTCAGATTTGAAGGGTATAATATACAAATTTATTGTATCATATGCCAAGATATGCAATCAAAATACAAAAAAAATTTACAAGTTAAGATATAAAAATTTTCTTAAAATCTAAAAGGTTATTAAAAAATATGAAAAGAAAAAGATATCTTGTGTTGTGTTCTATGTTGAATTTTGTTATACCCATGCACCTCATATGAAAATCGAGGAAGAATAAAGTTAAGATTTCATGCTGAATAAAGTTAAGATTTCATGCTAGGCATTTCCAAACAAGGGATATGAATTTTATTTCAGTTATCTCTTGTAGTCTATGTCGCATGAGTGCTTCACTTAGCATGTGTCTCTCATAACAACGGAACATGACATGGCCATTAAACATCAATGTTGTAAAAAACATGTCACAATTCAGATTTGATGGGTATAATATACAAATTTATTGTGTCATATGCCAAGATATGCAATCAAGATACAATAAAAAATTACAAATTAAGATATAAAAATTTTCTTAAAAGGAAAAAAGGTTATTCAAACATATGAAAATAAAAAGATAGCCATCTGGCATTTTAAAGGAAATTTTAAAAAACAAACCTAAACTTTTATCAATAATAAAAAACACACCTAAGTTTTCAAAATTGTTAATAGCACACCTAAACATTTTCATGGTTAATTAAAAAGGTGCAAACAGTGTTGTCAAAAATGCACCTTGAGGCACGGCCCTCTGTGCCTCAAGGAGCAAGCCTGAGGCGCAAATATATATATATATATATATATATATATATTTTACAACAAGATTTTTGAGACATGATCAACAAGATTTTTGTAGGTTAATCTCATATATTTTTCAGTTATTTCAGTTATGTAATCAGTTTCTTAGTATATTACTATATTTTAACTTTTGTTGGTTAATCTCGTATGTTTTCAGTTTTTTCAGTTATGTAATTAGTTTCTTAATATATTTTAATTTTTGTTGGTTAATCTCATATACTTTCCAGTTACATAATCAGTTTTTTAGTTACTTTTATATGTTAATCTCATATTTTTTAGAATAATCTCATATATTTGAACTTTTTTAGGTTAATCTCATATTTTTCAGTTATTTCAGTTATGTAATCAGTTTCTTAGTATATTTTAACTTTTGTTGGTTAATCTCATATATTTTCTAGTTATGTAATCAGTTTTTAGTTAT
Organism: Nuphar pumila; assembly: GCF_984573655.1. NCBI lineage: Eukaryota > Viridiplantae > Streptophyta > Magnoliopsida > Nymphaeales > Nymphaeaceae > Nuphar > Nuphar pumila. The sequence continues at coordinate 87,805,667 of NC_143260.1, forward strand.
TTTTATATGTTAATCTCATATTTTTTAGAATAATATCATATATTTTAACTTTTGTAGGTTAATCTCATATATTTTCCAGTTATTTCAGTTATGTAATCAGTTTCTTAGTATATTTTAACTTTTGTTGGTTAATCTCATATATTTTTCAGTTATGTAACCAGTTTTTTAGTTACTTTTATATGTTAATCTCATATTTTTTAGAATAATCTCATATATTATAACTTTTGTTGGTTAATCTCATATATTTTCCAGTTATGTAATTGGTTTCTTAGTATATTTTATCTTTTGTTGGTTAATCTCATATATTTTTCAGTTATGTAATCATTTTTTAGTTACTTTTATATGTTAATCTCATATTTTTTAGAATAATCTCATATATTTTAAATTTTGTAGGTTAATATCATATATTTTCTAGTTATTTTAGCTATGTAATCAGTTTCTTAGTATATTTTAACTTTTTTTGGTTAATCTCATATATTTTCCAGTTATGTAATCAGTTTTTAGTTACTTTTATATGTTAATCTCATATTTTCTAGCACTTATTTGAGATTTTCTATTTCTTATTGGTTGTTATTTCATCAATAAAGCATTTCTTTATTTATTTATATTTTTAGATATTTTTTTATAATTTTTTTAAAGTTTTCAAAAAAAATATTTGAGGCTTATGCTTTACGCCTCGCCTCGGTTTTTGGTGGAGCGCCTTGCTACGCCTCAACGCTTTTCACAACACTGGGTGCAAAGTAAACTTCCGACAGTGTTGTTGTTAATTTTTTGTCATATTTTCCATTTTACCCTCATAGCCATCTCCATCACCGTCATCAGCATGTCCCCAAAAAAACCTGTGTCTTACATTATATCAATCATGCGATTATGGTAAAAGTAAAACTTGTTTGGAAGTCTAAGGTGCTCGTCGTATCTTTTTCTAGTGACCCAAGGCTGGAAAGTCACCAAAACCCATTTTGTCTTCCATTTTCTGGTTGATTTTCGGCCATGAGTGGCCTGGAAATAATAAGAACACAATAGTGATTGACTCGTTCATTCTCCAGAAAGTTGTTCTGGGCTTTATAAAACACATCTTTCAAAACCTTTTTATACCTTTTTTGGTTCAAAATGACAGCCATCATGTTTGAGAGGAATACTACAGAGAGAGTGATGCTCTTCTTCTAGAGAGAGGGAAGGAAAGGAGTTTACAACCTTCCATTTCTTCTCAATGAGTCTCTGCAAACCCCTTTAGTTCCTCTTGGGATTCCCTGAATCTCAATCCCTTCTCATCTTCTTCTTTATTAGCTAGGAGTTTGGGCATTGCCATTGGAGTTCCTGCTATCATGGTGAAGAATACAGTGATGGGAGAGAGAATAGATTAAGGGTAAAATTCTGGTTTTAACACAAGTTGGGTTAACATAAACCCTAGTTAATTGAATGGAAAGTGTATGTTTAGTTAATGGCTCAAAGTTTAGTTGGTTTTTTTTATTATTGTCAATTTGTGAGGTGCTATTTTGAAAATTTCTTTCATTTTAATATAACATAACATAACATAACATCCAACCTAAAATATACTAAATCTGGTCTACTTCTTCAATTTTTATGCTTTAGTAAAACTGACTTTATTCTTGACTTCCAACTTCATATGTGCGATGTTAATTTTATAGTGATGATGGTTGATCTTCATCACCTTTTGATGCTAGTTGTTGATCTTCATCACCTTTCGATGCTAATGGTTTCTCTTCTTGTCTTCTACTGTGACTTTTTATGTTTGTTGGGCTTTATCTCTCCTCTTCTTAAAGAGGAGCTGCCAAAGAAGATATGATATTTATTACAAGATTAAAAGGCAAAAGGCAATGTTGTTTACCTTTAGCTTCTTTATTTCTCATTAGGAATGAATGTTGCAGAAATGGAATTTTGGTTTCAGATTTGGGCCCAAGTCAATGTGATTGGGCTTCAATTTTCTCTCGATTCTAAATCAAAGCTTGATATCTGTTAATTGCCTGACTGATGTATTTAGGCTGTCTGCTAATTCCCTGACCGATCTAAAATCTCTTGATTCTAGATCAAACCCTGATGTCTGCTAATTCCCTGACTGATTAGACTGTACAAGGGTATGTTATTCATTTAACTATGGTGGTTAGGGCTTGGGAAAAACTTACTTGGATTTGTATCTTGCCTGGCTCACGTGTGCACAAGTCATGAGTTGAGTGCCTGGAATTCATGTTTAACTTGAATCTTTAACTTTGGCTTATAGTTCTTGGCTCATACATTGAGTACTTGAGCCTTATCTGAACTGCAGGGTCACGTGATTACCTGCTTCAAATTTCCCTAGCTCAAATTGTCCTTTCTTTTGTTTGGTCCTTTGACTCTATCAATGTGGTAAATGCTAAGGCTGTAGATATTGTAAATATTGATCACAGCTTCAAATTAAACTTGAATGATTGTAACACCATGTTTGAATGATAAAAGTAATGGCTACTGCAGTGTAACAACATTGCATGAATGAAATACAATTTATCCGAAAATAAGGTGTTGGATTATAATCTGGATCTATTGCTTAATGTTTGGATATGGATTTGAATCACTCATGATCCATCCTGTGTCCAAACTGCTTGGACCAGTAGCATCATCCGGTCACCTTCAGCATTTGAGATGAAATCATGATGAAATGCTTGTGCATGGATGATAAAAAAAGGGGGACAATTGATGCTGCTCTTTTTCTAGATTTGTCATCTTAACAATTTATTTTAACAACTCTTTTGTACTTTTTGTACTTGGGTGACGTCTTGTCACGGGGGTTTTCCCTATTATTTGCTAATACTTATTTTCTTCTTCTTGACAAAAATATACTATATTTTAGTTCTGGTGTACATCTAATAAAAGCAAAATGTGCCTCTTCTCTCCATTGAATTATTTTTATTTTCTTTGAAAAACATCAGAATAATGTTTAGAAGTCAATAAAATGGATAGCTCAAAACAAATTGCACGAAGATGGAAGTTTAGTGCATATGAAAGCCAAAATAGAAATCCTTATACTTTTGTACAGTAGGTTCCAAAGTAGATTCATATCATAGAACAAGTGTTTTGAGTTTGATGGGGATGCCACTGGTATGAGAAGTGAAGGAACAAAGTTCCGATGTAGTCAAATATTTGATTGATGTATTTCTGTCAAAGAATGGGCTAATAAGCTGAATCAGGCAGGAGTTGCACATGGGAGGCTATGAGTATTTATTTTTAGTTGGAGTCTAGACGAACAAATGCATTAGGTATCATTATGTTACAGACTTAAGGCTCAGAGGCTGATCTGGATAAAACTTGGGAAGCCTCTCGTGGTCTCTCCTTGGATGATAAACAAACATATTATGTGCTTCTCGTGCACTAGGCAAGCTGGTTGCTTCAAACGAGAACTCTTTTAGAGAATCAAGCAACAATTGATTGAAGTAGCATGATTGCATCTAGTTTAGGTGCTCCAGCCCCTTTTGATTTTTAGTATTTGCAATTCTCATGGTTCAGGGCCCCCTTCTTCCTGCTACTTATGACAAGGACAAGAAATATTAAGGAGATGCACGTCTTTCTTTCCTTTTCTCAGCTCGATGCTTTTGGACTTTGTGCATTCTTTTTTGCTTGTAGTAGGACTTGATTAATGCATGTGAATGACCAATATTTAGTCACATGGATGGTGAAAAATCAAGGATCAAAAGGTGGTTGAGTGCTTCTCCAGGCTTTATTGTTTCTTATTGATCTACTTATGTCTGGGATAACATTATGGGCATTCAAAACTTATTTTGATAGTTTGGTTGCATCAAGTGTGTAGATTTTGGCTTTCAGTTGGCTGGTGCATGGTTGTCAGTAGAAAGAACTTTTTAAGGTTTTGACATCCGAAGGTCTCATTAATGTTCAGCGAAAGGCAAAAAAAGGGTCACTTCATGGGCTAGCCTGCTTGCTAGCCATGGCAGTTGCTCTTGCCAGCCTTATGGAGCCAGTCGATTATTGATCTTTTTCCCTTTCTTGTCAACCCTGCCAATGACTCAAGCTTTGAATCCACCAGTGACATTTTAATGACATTCCCATCGCCTGCTAGCCGTTAGTCTCCAAGGGAGACTCTAGGTTCCTTTAGTCGTCTATGGAAGGTCTTTCTTTTCTAGCTTCGCTTACTAGCTGCAACTTGCTTCCTTACCTGAGCTTTGCTTGCCTATGATGCTTCCTCTCCTTGCTTCATTCAATGCTTCCTTTTCGTACCTCATCCACTACCTCTCATAGCAAGATTTCGTAAGGCCTTCGCTCCCTCTCCCTTGTTCTTTGTTTCTTTTCTTCGAAGCCTTCATCAGAGTCATGTTCCTCCTCTTCTGCTAGTGTTTTTAGTATCTCTGAATGCAATAAGCCATTCTTATGGCATAGTAGGGACATTGTGGGAGTCATTTTATTGAGAAACTTATTTCTAATAATCTCATTCCAAAAGAAAGTCTTAAAGGGGATGAGAGCAATCATAAATGTTCCAGTTGCCTTTTATGCAAGAGTCATGTATTGCCTTTTCATTCAATTAATAAGAGAGCTTCAAAACCTTTTGAGATCATTTGTTCTGATGTGTGGGGACCCGCCCCATTTGTCTCTGGGTCTGGAAGCAGATATTATCTAATCTTTGTTGATAGCTATTCTCGATATACTTGGATATATTTCATAAAAAATAAGTCAGAAGTCTTCTCTTTGTTTCAAAATTTCTTTTCCTTGGTCAACAACCAATTTTCTGAGTCCATTCAGTTTTTCCAATGTGACGGAGGTGGGGAATTTTCATCCCATGATTTTATTTCTTTTCTTCGAGATAACAGAATAGGAAGAAGGGTGTCCTGCCCTCACACTCCTCAACAAAATGGGATTGCTGAACGAAAACATAGACATATCGTTGAAAGTGCCATGAGTATGTTTCATGACAGCAATCTCCCCACCAACCTATGGACAAAAGCCTTTCATTCTGCCGTGCATGTGATAAATAGATTGCCGATGGTCATTCTGGAAAACAAGTCTCCTTATCACTGTCTCTTTGGAGTTCATCCTAGTTATCATAATCTGCGTGTTTTTGGATGTGTTTGCTATGTGCATGTTGATCGGTCCCTGAGAAACAAGTTTCATGACAAGGCCCAGAAGTGTAGGTTTGTGGGATACGCAGATGACTACAAAGGATATAGGTGTTATGATCCCACCAACAAACGTATCAGAATCTCAAGAAATGTTGTCTTTGATGAACAAAATTTTGATGACAAAGCAGATGCAACGAATATACCAACTGAAGTTTACTATCCTTGGTTGAGTTCAGAACTTTTTGCTAGCTCCAGCGAAGCATGTTCACCAGGTTGCGTGCAGCAAGAAGAAGAGATGTCTGAAAACACTGAGACGTCGGGGTCACAGAATTCGGAAAAAATACCTGGCAGATACAAAGGCATTGTCTATTCCAGACAGAGACCGATGACATCAAGCCATTCAGATCATGCTTCAGTCAGCAATTCGACCCCTTCTCACACTCCTGAGATCAGAAAATCGAGCCGCATACGACATCCCATTGACAGGTGGGTCAGCTATAACAACTTCTCCTTGGATCTTCAGCTGTTTTTAACTGCTCTCAATAAAGAAGATGAGCCCACTATGTACTACCAGGCAGCCACTTCTACCAAGTGGGTAGAAGCCATGAATGATGAAATGCAAGCTTTGCATGAATGTGGAACTTGGGAAGTCGTTCTCAGACCGCCTGACAAAAATGTTGTTGGATGTAAATGGGTCTACAAGATAAAGTACAAGCCAGATGGAACTATTGAGCGATACAAGACAAGGCTCGTAGCAAAAGGATTCACTCAAGAAGCAGGGCAAGACTATGATGAGACTTTTAGTCCGGTTGTAAGAATGGGAACAATTCGGATTATTATATATCTGGTTGTTGAACATGGGTGGAAGTTGAGTCAGCTTGATGTAAAGAATGCCTTCTTGCATGGGGACTTGAAGGAGGAAGTGTATATGGAGCAACCCCCTGGATATCAAGAACAAAATTGTAAAACCCATGTGTGCAGGTTAAAGAGAGCTATCTATGGTCTGAAGCAAGCATCTCGCTCTTGGTTTGATAGCTTCTCACTAGAGATTCAGAAACATGGATTTTCGCGTTCCATGCTGGACCACTCATTGTTCTTTTTCAAAAGCCAGACTGTGACCGCTCTGTTATTAATTTATGTTGATGATATTGTTATCACAGGAAACTCTGTGGTCCATATCCAAGAAGTAATAAACTATCTAGGTCAGAGGTTCAAAATGAAAGATCTTGGAACTCTACGCTATTTTCTTGGTGTAGAAGTTGATACTCAAACTCATGGCTTGACACTCACTCAACACAAGTACACCGTAGATGTTCTCCGTAATGCAGGTATGAAAGACTGCAAACCTCTGGGAACTCCGAGTGTGCTGCATCAAAAACTAAGTGTCCATGATGGAGATTTGTGTGATGACCCCACCAGGTATCGAAGCATAATAGGAATGTTACAGTATCTGACCTTCACTAGACCATATATTGTTTATTCAATCAATCAAGTATCTCAATTTATGCATGCGCCACGTACTGGACATATGGAAGCTGTCAAGAGGATCCTTAGATATCTGAAAGGGACTATTGGGGATGGATTGACATACTCACCACAACCATATGGCAAAGATGAGCATGGACTCACTGTATATTGTGATGCAGACTGAGCTGGGGATCCTGATGAACGAAGATCTACATCAGGATATTGTGTCTTCATTGGAAGAAATTTAGTCTCTTGGAGCAGTAAAAAACAAAAAGCTATCGCTAGATCAAGTACTGAGGCTGAGTATAGATCTATGGCTGCTGCTACTGCTGAAGTCACTTGGATCAGACATCTACTGACTGAAGTAGGAGAAAAGATCTCTTATACTACCTTGCTATGTGACAACCAAAGTGCTATTAATATGTCATTCAATCCAGTATATCACAGTCGTGCTAAGCACATTGAAATGGACCAATACTTTGTGAGACAGAAAGTTGAAGAAAAAGAAATTGAGCCTGAGTTTGTCAATACTGAACAACAAGTTGCGGACCTATTTACGAAAGGATTAACAAAGGATCGTTTTTGGACGCTCAAAGGCAAGTTGTGCATGGTTCATAACCATGATCAACTTGAGGGGGGTGAAAAAGGTGTATAGTGTTTCGGGTCTGGATCCTATACCAGACCCGAGTTCATTCCATTTTATGTATTAGTGTAACATTTTAAGTGTAATGTATTTTTTTTGGGTTCGGATATTACATTAGACCCGACCCGACCCATGTACACTTAAGTTTATTTATACAAAGCATTAGGTCACGATTTCTGATAAGCAGAAATCGTGACAGCCGCAGTTGCCCCCTTTTGGTTTTCTCTTCTCGTCTCTCTCTCTCTCCCCCTCTCTTTCTCTGTCTTCTCTCTTAATGCTGGTGCAGATGAAATTCTATCACTACACCCATCGAGCTCCACCCAACTCTATGCCTTTGCCATCAACTTCTCCAGAGGTGAGTGTTCCTGACCCTACTGACGAGCCTATTGTTGATGGTGATTTACCTATTGCTCTTCGGAAAGGAAAAAGGCAATGTACACTTCACCCTATTTCTCAGTTTGTTTCTGAGGCAAGACTTGGTGTTAATATGAAGAATTTTGTATTAGCATTATCTGCTCTTCTCGACCCCAAATGGGCGAAGGCCATGTAGAATGAAATGTATGCATTGCTGTCTCGAAAAACATGGGACTTAGTCGATCCTCCACATGAGGCTGATATTGTTGATTGTAAATGGGTCTATACTATTAAGTATAACTCAGATGGATCGATTGAAAGGTTTAAAGCCCACCTGGTTGCTAAAGGCTATACTCAAACCTATGGAGTGGACTTTTTTGAAACATGCTCTGTTGATCGTCTTGGGACTATTCGTCTTGTTTTGTCAGTTGCAGTGCACCATGGTTGGTCTCTTTGTCAGCTTGATGTGAAAAATGCCTTTTTGTATGGAGACTTGGAGGAGACAATTTACATGCTTCAACCTCTGGGGTTCGAAGTTCACGGGGAGTGTCAGAAGGTATGCAAGTTGAACAAGGCAATCTATGGTCTCAAAAGAGTCCCCGTGCGTGGTTCTTCAAGCTGGTTGAGGTCATGTCAACATTTGGGTTTGCTTGATCTGTCTCTGACCACTCTCTTTTTATTAAAAAGACATGTACAAGGATTTTGGTTATTATAGTATATGTTGATGACATTATAGTCACAGAAAGCAGTGAAAAAGACATCTCTTAGACAAAGTTCCACCTTCAAAAACATTTTGTGACTAAGGATCTGGGACCACTCAAATATTTCTTAGGCATAGAGGTTGCAAGGAGTAAAGAAGGATTGGTTTTTTCATACCGAAAATATGTCTTGGACCTGCTGAAGGAGACAGGGATGTTAGGTGCCAAACCTGCAAGGATTCCTATGGATCCTAAGGCTCATCTGTTTGATGAAAAACCAGAGTACGTAGACAATAGCCGTTATCGCTCCTTAGTTGGCAAGCTATTATATGTGACTGTAACCAAACCCGACATATCTTTAGCCGTGAGCAAGATAAGGTAGTTTATGGACAAACCTACAAAGGCTCACTGAGAGGCTGCAATGATGATTCTCAACTATCTGAAGTTATCTCCTGGTAAAGGGCTATGGTTTAGACAATCCTTCTCTAGATGTTACTGCCTACTCAGATGCAGATTATGTAGGGTCGGTTGTTGATGGAAAGTCGACAACTGGATTCTGTGTGTTTGTTGGAGGAAATCTAGTTACTTGAAGAAGTAAGAAACAAGCTGTTGCCAGGTCGAGCGTTGAGTCAGAGTATCGGGCTATGACTCAGACTGCTGCAGAGATGATGTGGGTTAAATCTGTGTTGACTGATCTCCAAGTAAAAGTCTTATTACCTATAGATGTGATAATAGAGCTGCTACTTATATTGCTAATAACCCTGTGTTTCATGAAAGGACAAAGCATATTGAGGTGAATTGTCACTGTGTACGTGACGTGGTACAGACTGGGTACATTTGTACCAAGCACATATCTTCAGAGAACCAAATTGCTGATGTCTTCACTAAACCCCTAGCTAGTTCAAAATTTTTAAAATATTGTGACAAGCTGAACATTATTGATATATGTGCTCCAGCTTGAGGGGGAGTGTTGAGAAGCAGTTAACTATTTAATAGGTCAGTTCTATTATATTTTCTTATTGTAGCAAAGGGTATTATTGTACATACTTTATTCCTGTCTAATCTCTCTATTTAAGTGAGATTAGACCTAATGAGGGTTAACGATTCTTTCTCTCTCCCCCCTCTCTCTTTTCTGGTTTTCTTGAAACCCTAACCGACTTCAACATCTAGGATATGCAAATTATAAAAAAGGTTACAGATGTTTTGACTATAAAACTAAAAAGTTATGCGTCTAGGAATGTATCTTTTTAGGAAAAGGAAAGCTTTTTTGAAACTGAGAAAACTAAGGAAATAAATGAGTATTCTTTTTTGTTGGATTTAGTTCCAAAGATTGATGAGTGTGATATTGATGAAAACCAAGAAGTTAAAAATGATATGATAAGTGAAGAATCATCCCATAATGATCAAGATTGTATTCAATACTCTAGGCGTGGTAATTTAGAATATCCATGTGCTCTCAAAAAATATACAAGTAATGAAAAATAGGAAGAGCTACAAACAAGAAGGTCATCTAGAGTATCAAAAATCCCTGAAAATTTTGTCATACAAGTCTTTTTCACTTAAGTATCAAGCCTACATTGTATTAATACATTCCTACATAGAACCTTTCATCTATGCTGAAGCAAAGGAACATCCTTAGTGGTTAGAAGCTATGACATTGAAATTAAATGTCTTAGAAAAAGTGAATACTTGGACTATTCAAGACATTCCACCAGGCAAAAAGACTATAGGTTGTCGATGGGTGTATAAAGTTAAAACCAAGAGGGACAAAACTCTTGAAGGTATAAAGCCAAATTAGTTGCCAAGGCATATTCCTAAGAGTATGGAATATACTATGAAGAAACTTTTGCTCCAGTTGCTAGAATGATCACAATTAGAACCTTAGTAGATCTTGCCTCTGCAAAGAAATAACCTATATATCAAATGGATGTCAAAAATGCGGTTCTCAATGGAAGCTTGGCTGAAGAAGTTTATATAGAACCACCACTTGACATTGTTATTCCTAAAAGAAAAGCTCTTCGTTTAGATAAGACCCTGTATGGCCTTAAACAAGCACCAAAGGCTTGATATGAAAAGTTTAGTCAAGTTATGCTTGAATTTGGTTTTCAATTTTGTGTAACTGACATAACTTTGTTTGTTAAGATTTCTGATGTATGTATTATTATCCTTCTCCTCTACGTGGACGATATGATTATCACTGGAAGTGATAAACAAGGAATTGTAAAAGGTTTCTCAAAACCCATTTTGAAATGACTGATTTAGGTTTTTTGAAATTTTTTCTTGGTATAGAAGTTGCTTATTCTTTTAGAGCCTATTTGCCTATCTATCTAAGTTTGCTCTAGATATTGTTGACGGGTCTGGTATCTCAGATGAGAAGAAGGTCGACACTCCCGAAGTTGTCAATGTCAAAATGAAGATTGATGATGGAGAACCACTTGAAAATCTAATACCTTACAAACAATTTGTCGGTGTACTCTCATATCTCTCAATTATGAGACCTAACATTGCGCATGCAGTTCACACATCAAGCCAATTTCGACATGCTTCTACCGCTGTTCATATGGGAATTGTTTTACATATTATTAGATATATTAAAACTTTTGTTTTTCGAGGACTTTTCTTGTCTGCTTCTTCCTCCTTAGATTTAATTGCTTATACTGATGCAGACTGGGAAGGAAATCCAAATAACTGACACTCAACTACTGCTTTTTGTGTATTTTTAGGTGAATCGTTGATTTTTTGGAGGTGCAAGAAGCAACAGAAAGTCTTTCATCAACTGAAGCAGAGTAAAAAGCTATGGCTACAATCACTATGAAAGTGGTCTGACTAAGGAGATTGATGAATGACATGAATGTTCGGATTAAAGGAGCATCACGACTATGTTGTGACAACAAAAGTTTTATTTGCATTGCCAGCAACCGAACCTTGCACGAACGAACCAAATACATTAAGATGGATTGTCACTATGTACGAGAGAAATTCCTACACGATATTATTGATCTTCCCTATGTTTCTTCAGAATATCAATTGACAGGTTTCTTTACCAAATCTCTCGCAGGCCCTAGATTTCATTTTCTCTTGGACAAACTTTCGGTTATCCAACCGTAAGTTTGAAGGAGAGTGTTAAAAATAATGTATAATAATTAGACTATGATTTTTTAGTTTCTTTTTTACCTTTTTTATTTTCAGTTTGGTTTGTATTGAACTAGTCAAAGCATTGACTAGTCAATACAAAAGAGTCGTTTCGTTGGGAGCCCAACGACTCTCTCCTCTCATCCTCCTTTATGGGGCATTGCCCCCTTTCATTATAAATTTTTAGTGTGAATTACAATCAATAAAGATACCATTTTTTCCTCTTGTTCTTGAAACCCATTTAATTGGTATTTGTGTAAGAACTTTTCTTGTGGTTCTTTTGAGTGTTCATTTCGGTATTTTTAGTTGAACTCTTTGAGTGTCTATTGTTGGTGATCTAGTGAACATCCTTGAAGGAGCTCATATTTTTACAGGAGTAATTTCAAATAGTGAGATTAGCATGTGATGTTCCATCATTGATTACTTGCTTTATCAGCTTATGCAGCAAGACTTGAATTAACACAGAGCTACTATTTGATGGCATGGTTCGGTCCGTGATTCCTGAAGAATTTAGTGGAAGTTTTTAATTTGAGGTCTTAGGAAGATGCCTAGATTTATGAGATAGTGTCAAAGCAAAATTTGTTGCTACTTATTTGACGAGCTTTAAATTTTTGTTGAAATTGAAGTGCTTTCCTAGGTATTCATAAAATTATATGAATAAAGATAATCTTGTGCTAGGAAGCATGTTTCCCATTCTGAACTGTTAAATTTAGTTATATTCTTGAAGAGGTAGTGCCCATTCTGAATGATATGGGCACTACCTCTTCCTTTGGCTTGGACGCTTTGGGTTTCAACTTATAGTTACATTAACTGTTTTCTCTGGTTTCTGGTAAATCATAGTGCATCAATTTTTAGCTAGATTGTGGTCTATTCTAGAACATGAGGTAGATTGGGAATAAGCCATTTTGAGTCTATGTTTAGCGCATGTCTTATTTGTGAGCCAGTCTTCTTCTAATATATCTCTGGAGGTACTCGAGGCATTTAATTGCTGAGGGGATAAAATTTCATCTCGATATGAAATGTGACGCACTGATTATCAACATTCAATAAATTGCCATTCTTATCAATTTTAGTACCGTCTGCATGTAGTTCATCCAGGCTGACTCTCACATCTCATAACTCATAAGTCTTTCCACTAAGCTTGGAGTTCTATCTGCTTAGCTGGGTTAGGTTCTCCAAGTTGGCAGACTCTTGTCAACAGGAATGTTAATAGCAACCAGATTTTACCTTCATCCTATCTGTTACATGGTTAGCTCCTCTTGGATATGTATATTAACTGATTCATCCTCTTTCTTGATTGCTTTTCCCCAATTTCTGTATCTAATGATTGTATTTTTATGTGTATAGGAATTCTTGCTTGTCTGGATGGATACATGAACATAGCAATGGAGCAAACTGAAGAATATGTCAATGGACAGCTGAAGAACAAGTATGGAGATGCATTCATCCGAGGAAACAATGGTAATTGGAATAATTTTCTCTTGTAGTGCATGCAAACAGTAGGGATGTGTTTTCCATCTCACTGATGAATTTTATCTAATGCAGTTCTCTACATTAGTACATCGAAAAGGACTCTTGCGGATGGAGCATAGGAAATAAGGGGAGGTACCACTGTCTATCCGTGCCCCTTTTTAGAACTCTCTTGTTTGGCTGCTTAACTGGGTCTTGTGAATTCGGATATTTAGGTGAAGTGTTTTTTATATGAAACTAGTCAGTGATAACATAACTTGCTACATTCATATAAACGATACAACATGCATTAATTGTCCCCTGATCTACCACATGTAATTGTATTCGTGAAAACTTTGTACACATGTTGCTGGTTTGTCGTGGCATTGAGACTGCCTGGTTTTGGATTGTTCAGCAGATGGGCCCCTGTTTTTGGAAGCTCACTGTGGGCGCCAATTGTTGAACGTGCATTTTGTGGGGTCATGAATACTTCTTTTGGATGGTTTACAACTTGTGATTTTAAGAAATTAGTGGTATTATACAAATAAATATTGCAGGGGGCTCCGCTTATCTCGCAGGAGCAGTTAGTTCACGTTACCTTGTGTTGGGACACTGCAAGTTCGAATCCCAATGGTATATGGTTGTATAACTGGTAGGAGTCTGCCTTTCTCTGTCGAAAAAGGAAAAAAAAATTGCAGTAATTTATAGATCCAAGGGGTTTGGCTAAGTGGGATGAGGCTTAGGCCTAGACCATTTGAAGGGCAGTCTAGGTTCAAATCTCAAGAACGTATCATCCCCTGTGTAAGCTGAAGCTTGGCGACTCTATGGGGTTGAGGGGTAAACCCTCAGGAGTTTTATGCTGATAGGGCAGCGATCGTAAGTATGGCAGTCTGAACCAGCGCGGTTAGGTCTCTGCGCCAGGAGCGGTTTCTCATTAAAGTAGCTTATAGAAAGCTGGGTAACTTTTTTATTATTACATTTTGGGGTCTGCTTTTGTAATTTATGTCTCCAGGATAAATAAGCTTAGTCCTAAAATCAAACAAAGTGATTAAAATGCCATCATTGTTGATCTGTTTAACAAAAGACCATAAGATGATATGATTTATAAAGAAGCGCAACAATGTCCTTTTATACCTCAGATAGGTATTTCAAATGCGTTCAGAAAAAGGAGGTGGTTGAATGTAATAATGCAATAAGTTAGATGGCTTTTTCATTTGCTCCAGAATCGATACTGGGCCTGAATCGATTTTCAAAATGAGTCAGAGAATCTGCCGATTCAAACCCTGATCCAAATCGACCCAGAGAACTGAGACCATCGTGCAGAGAACGTTGATGGTGACAAACGATGGAATGAGTGCGAGGGAGAGAGATGGGTCCTTCCATTCGGGAGTTTTCTAATCAGCATCGACATGGGCAGTGTGAGCCTGCAGTAAGTATCTCAGGCCTTTGGCTTTCAATCTGAACATCGCCAACAATGCCCTGTGAACAGTCCCGGCACTTCCAAAATTCATCAAAAGGTTTCCTTGTTCAGGAGGGCTCCTCTCACATTCAGACTGACTATTCGTCTGACCCAGTGAACATCTTAGCGCAAAAAAGATTTGGTGGAATCGATCTGCTTGGAAAAAAGTATAATTGTGGCTCTTCCAAATGTGCCCAATTGTGAGGCTTTTTCTCAAACTATGATTCAGTGAGAAAGCCCAGCAACGTGAAGACCGATACAATATAGGTGAGAAATGTTTTTAAAATATGAGCAACATGCAAAAAATCATATGTTTCTACTGCAAAATCCTAAAGAGATAGAATTTTAAAAATCATAAAGAAGCATACACTTGCAAACATTGTTTGCATTCAATACCTAGATTGAGGAGGTTTGTATTTCAGACCTAAGTCTAAGTGAACATGAATAAATCTTTTCAATTTGGTCCTACCAAACCATGCTTAAGCCTATATGCATTATGTTAGCTGGGTCAGAGTCTAGGCTCCTTAAGTTTTGCATAAAAATGAAGCTGACATTTATGAAATAATGACTTAGACAAAATTTAAACAAGACAAAGGCATGAATTCTATCAGACGAAGACGAGTCCCATCTCGGTCGCCAAACCTGTGATTGTTGCAAAAAATTTTCTTTTTTCTTTTTAGGAAAAAGAGAAAAACTCTCGCAAGGTCTCACTTAACCTTTTGAAAATAGATTTTGAAATAACTCGCATTCATTTTCGAAACTTGATTCTCAATGAATTCTCAAGTGATTTTTCGAAACTTGATTTAAAAGATTATTTGAAGATAGACTTGAAATGAATTCGAAAATCATTTAGATTTTGAAATTGATTTGATTTTTTTTAAAATGAAATTTTGAACTTTAAAATTGGAACTTGAAAGAGTTGAAATTACATACGAAATTAGAAGTTTGAAATTGAATTTTGAAATTAAGAATTAAAATTAAAATTAAAATTAAAATTAAAATTAAAATTAAAATTAAAATTCAAAGATTGAAATTGAGAATGAATTGAAAATGAAATTGGAAATCGAAAATGGAATTGAAAAAGAATGAGATTGAAAATGAAAAATTGAATTTAAAGTTTGAAATTAAAATTGAAATTGGGATTTTGAAAGATTGAAATTGAGAGTGAATTTGCAAGTTGAAATCAAATTTTTGGATTTAAAAAGTTGAAATAGAAGTTTAATTTAACACTGAAATTTGAAATGGAATTGAGATTAAAGTTTAAAATGAAGAATTGAGTTTGAAAATGAAAATCAAAATTGGAATCTTGAAATAAATTTATTTTGAATTGAAAATCGAAATTGAATTTGAGATTGATTTTGGAACTTGAGTTTATTTTGAAAATTGAAATTGCAACTAAAATTAAAATTTAAAAATCAAATTTTAGAATTGGAATGGAAAATTGAAATTGAAAGTTAAAGTTATTTTTGAAAAGGAGGATTTTATAAAGTCCAAAAATTCAAAAATACTTTGAATAAGTTTGAAAATATTTTGAAAATGAATTGGAATAAACTTGAAATTATCTTGAAAATGTTTTGAACTAAAATTGGAAATGTTTTGAAAGTGGTTTGAAACAAACTTGAAAATGATTTAGAATAAAATCAAAAAATGTTTTAATAATAAATTAGAAAAGAATTTTGAAAATCACTTGAAAAATGCTTAAAAAAATGGAAAATACTTTGAAAATTTCAAATTTTTAGAAAAAGAAAAAAATGATGCAATTTCTATCTTAAATGATGAATATGCTATTTTCTTTGAGAAGAAAGGAATTTGATACTTTATATAATTAAAATAAAATTAATTTTCATATATTTATGACTATGGGCACAAATATACTTTAAATAATTTTTTATTAAAATTTTAATAAAAAGGAAAAATAGATTTTGTGCCTTTATAGAATAAAAATAAGATTAATTTTTATATATTCATGACTATGGCAACAAATATACTTGAATTAACCTTTATTTGAATTCAAATAAAAGAAGAAAAAAGAATTGATTTTTTTGAAAAGAAATGATGATTTTTGAAATTGTCCTAAGAGTGTAGGTCAAATTTTATTTAATAAAGAATAATAATTCTAAATATTATATGTATTCCGATTATAGATGTAAATACCAACTTTACTTAGTTTTATTTATCCTTTATCAAATGATGCACGTGCCATTCGTGTTTCCATAGTGTTTTTAAGAAAATAAAAAATACAATAAATTAAAATAAATTAAAATAAACTAACATGCTCATTCATTCTAAACTAAGAATAAAGTAAAATTCTCATTAATATAATTATTGCAACACTTGAATGAATTACATTAATTAAAAAGAAAGAAAAGAAAAATCCTACAAATGAACAAACATGTTAGAAATAAATGTAGGCATTTATAAATTTTATTCAATTATTGAAAAATTAAAGAAAATTCCATAATTTGACCTTTTTATGTCTCGAAAAATAAAGAAAAAAATCATAAAATGTTAAAAATTTATGAAATTTTATGTGGATATACTAGACCTAAAATAAAAGAAAACCCTTTTTATGGACTTTAAAAATGAGTTTTTATTAAAGAGAACACATCTAAACAAGTTGAAATGAAATTCAAGAAATGCTTAAAAAGGCAAAATGACAGTGTTTTGATTTTTTATGAAAACCAGATATGAAAATTTCATAGAAATTGCTAAAAATTTATAGAGTTGAAGTAGACATATAAAGAAGAAATTCCTAATTTACATATCTAGAAAATGATTTTCCATTTGGGAGATCCAATCTGATCAAGTTGGCTAAAAACCTGTGAAAGAAAAATCAACAGGGTTTTGGTTTTTTGTTCGAATGACAAATGAAAAGTTGATGAAAGTTTATGAAAATTGACATGCATAAACTAGACATTCTAAGGAGAAAACGTTTTTTTACATATTTGAAAAATGATCTCCCATTAAGGAGATACGAATGCAACAAGTTGGTTTTGGGCCTGAGCAATGCCTGAGATTGCAACCAGGCAAGGTGACTTAAAATATAAAAGAAGTAGAAATATTTCATAGAAATGAATGAAATTTTACAGAGATGAACTAGATATTTAGATAAAGTTTTTTTTTTTTACAAATCTTGAAAATGATTTCCCATTAGGGAGATATGACTCTGACAAAATGGGTTAAAAACCAAACTCTAAAAGTGATACAGTATAACAGGGTTGAAGTTTTTAACCAAAATTGAGCATGAAATTTAGTGTGAACAAACTAGACTTAATTCTGAAGACATCCCTCTTTACATATTTGAAAGATCATTTTTGGTTAGGGAGAAATCACTCCAACAAGTTGGTGTAATTTTAAGCCAAATTCGGACGAGGCTAAATAACAGGGTCCAAATCCTGATTTTTTTGAGGAATCAAACCAACTCAAATTTATCTGATTTTTGGTGGAGATCCCGAAAACATATGCATGAAGATGTAGTAAAAAAATAAAATCAAAATAACATCTAATTCTATGCGAAATGATGAAAGCAAAAAATGAACCAGGATTG
Organism: Nuphar pumila; assembly: GCF_984573655.1. Lineage (NCBI taxonomy): Eukaryota > Viridiplantae > Streptophyta > Magnoliopsida > Nymphaeales > Nymphaeaceae > Nuphar > Nuphar pumila. The sequence goes on from NC_143260.1 coordinate 87,823,476, forward strand.
AAAATATTATCTCAACATAATTGAATGTAATAAAATCTCATAAATGATTTGATCCAATGATCAAACGTGAGATCTATCATTCTAGATCATAGATAATAATGAAAAATGATATAAAAACATAAATGAAAGCATCTAAAATAAAATTAAAAGCATTTGGGCATAAATTGAAATTGATTTGACCCATAGAACATGGAATTTGATTTATTGAAGATCAAATCCTAATTCTAAATGGCTAGAATGAAAATAAATAAAGTAAATAGCAATTGGAATAGATCAAAACATAGAAAATTAAAATTAACATGGAATTAAGCTAGATCTGCATTGCTATTACATCATATTGAAAAAAAAATTGTGAGAGAGAAGAGAAGAAAGGGGGGGGGGGATTTTGAGAAAATGAAAGAAAAATTAGAAAAGAGAAGAGAAAGGATCTACCTTGGGCTGGAAAGCTTCTTTCTCCTTCTTCACTTCAACCACCAAGAGAGCCAAGAGAGAAGGATGAAGGAGAGAGAAGAGAAAGAGAGAACTCTTTGATTCTCTCAATTTCTCAAACTTCAACTTATGGAAAATACAGACCCCCAAGCGGTCTATTTATAGTTGAGATTGGGGGTAGCTTAAGCAAAACTGAGCGATGTGGGACTAAAAATTCTCCAAAAAGGTGGTGCCAAGCCCCTGTGGGCATTTTCTTTTTTCTTTTTTTTAAATGGGCAAAATTGTCATTTCATAAAATCTTTGACACATGGCATCCCTCTTGCACATGGGTGCCCATGTGGGTATTTTTTTAATTGTGTAGATGGGCAAAGTGAACCTTCATTTGAAAAATTGACACATGGGCATCACTTGGCAAGTGATGCCCATGTGTGATTTCTAAAAGTAAAGGGGTTTTTAAAGGCACCTTGAAAAACGATTTTGATTTAAAATGCCAAGTGGCTCCCCAATTTTAGAAATGCTTTTTGCTTTTTTGTTTTTGAATTTAAGATAAAAAGGAAATGAAATATGAACAATGAAAATATGATTTTGGAAATAATTGGATTTCAAAAATCCAATCTTGATTTATAAAATCTAAATTGGGCAAAAACCGGATTCAAATTGAATTTTGAGAGATTTTGCAAAAATATTGAGTTTGGATTTTTGAAATTCCAAGTTTTTTTGAAATTGGGGATAAAAATTGGATTTTGAATTTTAATTGAAGTTCATTTCTTTCTTTAAAATTTCTATGTGCAGGCAAAATTCAATTCTTTATCAATTTCCTCTTTTACCCCATTCAAAGTAAGGGGCATCCTGAAACATTGCTTTCATCCATAACATCATGTGGTCAGACGGGATTGAGAGGTTCTTTCATTGTTAATTTTCTTCATATCTTGATCAATTGCTTTTCCACCCATTCAAGATAAGGGATAATTCTGAGACCATATCACCATGAACAATGCAACTTCGTTCAAAACATAAACTATCTCAGGTCAAGAATCTTGGTAAATGTCCCATCACCGAGAGTCCTCATAAGATTCATAATCTCTAAATTCAGTTTATGAATACCAATTTTTTTGATCCCAGATCAAATCCTCTTCTGAAAACCAGCCCTCGCACTCGCTATTTTCAAAAATTTTGTTCTTGAGATCGAACCATTTTTTAGACCAAGTCCTCGTACTGGTCATTTTTAAAAATTTTGATCTTAGATCAAACCATTTTCAAGACCTAGTCCTCGTACTGGTCACTTTTAAAAAATTTGATCTTAAATCGAACCATTTTCAAGACCTAGTCCTTGTACTGGTCACTTTTAAAAATTTTGATCTTAGATCAAACCATTTTCAAGACCTAGTCCTCGTACTGGTCACTTTTAAATTTTTTTATCTTAGATCAAACCATTTTCAAGACCTAGTCCTCGTACTGGTCACTTTTAAAAAATTTGATCTTAGATCGAACCATTTTCAAGACCTAGTCCTCGTACTGGTCACTTTTAAAATTTTCAATCTTAGATCAAACCATTTTCAAGACCTAATCCTTGAACTGGTCATTTTCAAAAATTTTGATCGTAGGTCGAATCATTTTCTAAACAGAGTCCCAACACTGGTCATTTTCGAAATCTCCAATCTTGGATCAAACCCAATTTGCTAAAAACCCAGTCATCGCACTGGCAATTTTTGAGGATTCGATGGAACACTTTTCTTCAAAATTTTAGCCTTCGAGTTGGTCGAACTCCCAAATTCAATTTCGTGCTTCACAATCAGACCTTTGGGACACAAATTCTATCAATCTAATCATTTTTCAACCTTCGGGTTGCAATTTCTCAATTTCTATCATTTTTCAACCTTCGGGTTATAATTTCTATTATTTTCCAACCTTCGGATTGCAATTTCTCAATTTTTAACATTTTTTAACCTTCGGGTTGCAATTTCTCAATTTCTATCATTTTTTCTACCTTCGGGTCACAATTTATCAATTCCAATCATTTTTCCAACCTTTGGGTTACAATTTTATCAAATTCAATCATTCTCTAAACCTTCGGGTTGTAATTTTGCCAATGAAGGTCTTTCAACCTTCGGGTTGAACCCATTCTTCAAGTTGGCCCAATATCTCAATCAATCATTTTTGCTTGCTGAGGACCCTTTCTTATAGGGAAAATTCGAGGGAGCTTGTTCCTCTCAGGCAACCCATTTCTTTTCTTTCGTTCACAAGAACCTTGTTTTCCAGGGAGAGTTTGAAGGGTCTCATTTCTTCGTGAATTGTTTGCAAAACAACAATTCTTACTTTACACAAAGAAACCCTTTCTTACAGGAAGAGCTTCGACGAAAGCTTGTTTTCTTTTGTGCCCCCCCCCCCCCCGCCCCCCCCAATTTTTCATTTTTGCCTCCCCGTCATAGAGGATCCTTTTTCAGGAAGAGTGTGATGGACTCGCTCCTCTATGATATATTTTCTGACTCATTTTCGACCGTCTTTCCATAAGAGAAACCTAAGGTTAGGGAGTTTTGATGAAAACTTAATTTCTCTTCGAAAGTTATGTTTTGCAAACACCTCCTCTTTAGGGAAAAGATGAGTATTTCTTGCCGCCCTATTCAGGTCAAGGGTAAAACCTGAACTTCTCTTGGGGAAAAGTGAAGTAATTTTCCAGCCATGGATTTATTAATTTGACATCAAGTAATTCTTTCACTGAAGATTTCATGACATTTTGCCAATTTATTACTAAAACTATCTGTTGATTTCAAAATTTTATTGCACAAAAGGATCACCTCAAATTACCTCTAGTATTCTTTCTTAAAAGGGTAAAACTTCCTGCGAAAAGAGCAAGATTCAATTCTTTTTCTATTGGTCAACCAAAAGGATGAAGAAAAAAACCCTGATATGACCGTAAAGGAACATTCAAATGATTTTAAAAAAGCAAGAAATGAATTGATATTGATCATAGCTATGGCGCATTTTTTTTTTAAATTATGGCAATAAGGCAGTGGAGATATCCTGAGCGATAAAAAATTCACTCAATCCACTCAATAATGCAAGCATAGTTAATTACCTGCAAAAGGGATCTCTCTACTATTGTCAAGTTAAAGATCGATAGGCGAGTTAGACCCCCAGAGACAAAGAAAAACTCTAATCATCTTCGAGTTGAAGGAGCATGTGATGAGTCTTTCCAGGGAAAGTTCAAATCATAGCCAAGTTGACAGCTGATGCGATGAACCTCCCATCAAACCCTAAAAGATACTTGATTTATGTTTTCGTCAAAAGATTTCCAATCAAAGAGACAATATCATCAAACTAATTCCCAAAGACAAAGAAGACTCGGATCACCTCCAAGTTGAAGGAGTGTGTGACGTACCCTTCTAGAGAAAATCAAAACATCTCTAAGATAAAGGATGATGTGATGAACTTCTCGCCAAACCCCAAGAAGATCTCAATTTCTACGTCTCAAAAAGAGTGCAAAAAGATCATCATGGGAAAGCCCCAGATATCAAACTGCCGAAATTGCCAGAAATTATCTTTACTTATGCAAAAATCTTTCATCAATGTTTTCTTATCATTTGCTTTAATGAAACTGACAATAAATTCCTCTCTTTTCGTATCAAGGAAATGGATAACATCCTTAAAGAAGCACAATAACAATAAAATACAGATTTGACTCTTGAATCAATGGAGTTAACCTCGTTGGAGGAAATACTCTAGGTAAAAGAGAAAATATCTTTCGCACATACGAGCACATTTTTAACATTTGAATCAGCTACAGTTTTATCTTGTTGGCAAAATTTTCTGGCTATCTTGACATGAAATAAAAACTTGATTTTCTTTCGATGCATCCTTGCAACCCCATTTATCCCTTTTTAGGACTTGATAACAGGAGTTTTCAAGATCCTTCCCTTTTGTTTAGTCTGAGCGCCCAGGCTCTCAGATCTGCACATTTCTCTATTTTCCCAATTGTTCCATTATAGACAATTATTTTCAGGTTCAAGATCGAGCCTGGTTTCACAAAAGGTCATTTCAAAAGCCATTTTAGTCTTAGTCATGAGACACCCCATTCATTTTTATCCCTTTTCAAGCTTTAGGGACTCCCATTTTTCTACCTTTTGCAACCCCTTTCGGATTCTTTGTGCGAAATTCGAAAGTTCCATCATGGTTTCTTCATTCAAAGATTTTGATATTCTTTCATTCTCATTCAGGTAAGGGTAAAACATGAACCTCATTCTGATGAGGTATTTCTCTTCCCCGTTCAAGTAAGGATAAAACCTGAACATCATTCTGATGAGGTATTTCTCTTTTCTATTCAAGTAAGGGTAAAACCTGAGCCTCATTTTGATGAGGTATTTCTCTTTCTCGTTCAGGTAAGGGTAAAACCTAAGCCTCATTCTGACGAGGTATATTTCTCTTTTATATTCAGGTAAGGGTAAAACTTGAGCCTTATTCTGACGAAGTATATTTCTCTTTCCCATTCAGGTAAGGGTAAAACCTCAATCTCATTCTGATGAGGTATTTCTCTTTCTCATTCATGTAATGGTAAAACCTGAATCTCATTCTGACGAGGTATATTATTTTGTTCTTGTTCAAGTAAGGGTTAAACCTGAGCCTCATTCTGACGAGGTATATTATTTTGTTCTTGTTCAAGTAAGGGTTAAACCTGAGCCTCATTCTGACGAGGTATATTTTTTGTCCCATCCAGGTTCAGGGCTAAACTTGAATCTCTACAATTTCAAGAGCTTATCTGGTCTCAGCCGTGAGACTTCTCTATGACTAAATTTTTCCTTTTTCAAAGCTTCAGGGACTTTATTTTCCTTGCCTTTTGCAATCTCTTTCAAATTTTTCTACAAAATTCAAAAGTTCCATCACAGTTTTCTCATTTCTTCACTCTCAAAGATTTTGTCCTCCTCAAAGTCATTCAAGATAAGGTAAAAAACCTGAACCTCACTTCGTGAAAATTATTTTCACAATCAATTCTTTTGCACCCAGTCACATTTTCCCTAACTGGGGCATTTTATTTTTGAAATTTGGTGTGTTTTTGTTTGCTACTAAGCTCGGCTTTCAATCGGCTTAGCAGTAAAGAGGGGCATCTGTAAACACCCCAATTTTTTCAAGTCCATTCCGGACATTTCTTTTCGTAGATGCCAAAACCCTGCAGGGCAGTATCGAGTCTTACCCCTAGGATTATCCCAGTCTAGAGATCAGTCTACCCTCATTTCGTTAATAAAATTACCATTTTACCCCTAAGTCACCCTTGGCCTTTCATCTGTCAAACTTAGCCAAGCTCAGCTTAAGTTCAAAAAAGTTAGAATGTCGATCATTTCTAGCCTCCATGAGCTCACGATGAGCTGTGTCAGTTTATTCGAGCTAAATTTAGTCTATTTCAGGCGAAATAAGCTCATTTTAGCCAGATTATCCCCGAGTCAGCAAAATCCAGTATATCCTATTCCCAGAAGTTTAACATGAGTGCATCAAGAGTTTGAACGGTCCAGTACCAGTTCAAAGTCACTTTTTACACACTCGGACCTTTATTTTAATTCATTTTAGCCCAATTCAGTCCAAATTGATCTAGCCACAACTGGTTGAGCTAGTGTTTTAGCTTCGAATTTAGTTCACCTGAGTATAACTGACTTTGGATTCAGTTCATTACAATCTAGTCTAGTTCAAATTAGTTCAGACCAGTCTAGTACCGTGTTTTTGCCCCAACAGGGCAAAGACCAAAAAAATAAAAATTATCTGGGACACTGTTTCCAACAATTTTTGAACTGGGACAGACCTTAAATTCATACTCGGATCAATTCCTTCATCTAATATTTTATCAATATCTAAGATCTGATCCATTTCAGTTCGGATATTAGATCCAATATTGAATCTGGTGTCTAATTTCTTCCCGGGCCTGGATTTTTCATCTGATTCATTCAGAAATCTATATCCAGAGTCCAAATCATTCTTTGAACCTGGAATATCTCATCAGATATCTAGAATCTAATTAAGCCATTTTGGATCCATTTTAGTCTGGATCCACCTTTTGATCCGTTCAAAAGTTTAATTCAATCAATTTTCGAATTCTGATTCATCTAATATCTGAGATTCAGTTTCTCCTCTTGGATTCTGATCCAGGTCCAAGATTCAAATTTCATTCTCTAAACTAGATCCAAGATCCAAAATCAAAATCTCAATTTTTATTAAGAATTTGGGGTTTTCTATTTTTAATTTTTTAAAAATCCATATTTAGGGTTCGATTCCCATTTCGAACTAAATTTCCTTCAAATCGAAATCCAATCTTTTTTAAAACTTCAGATCCAGATCCTTTTCAAAAACTCAATTTTTATCCTAAATTCAGAATTAGTTCTTGAATTTCAAATATAAATCCACCATTTTGCAAAATTCTTTTAAAAAATACCCTGGATCTAGTTCAAATTCAGTTTGGATTTCGAAAATGTCAAAATGGATCCAGGTCCAGTTTTAAAATCTAATTTTTATTTAAAATCAATTTGAGAATTTCAAATTCAAACCCAATATAGAAGAGAAGAAGGTTGAAAATAAAAAGATCATTGTTTTTTGAAGAAGACTCTTTGAAGAATACAAAGGATAGAATGAACATCTTAGGTGTAAAATTTCTTCAAATGTAATGCATTGATAGGATCCAACAACTCCACTCCATCTGCGTTTATCAAACGATATGAATTACGGGGTAATGCTTCCTTAACCACGTAAGGGCCTTCCCAATTCGGTGACCATTTTCTGCGTAGACGGTGCTTGAGATGGGTTGTTGATCTGAGGACCAGATCGTTAACTCGAAATCTTCTCTCAATGACAGATTTAGCATAATGTTGGGCTATTCTCTGACGATAAGATTGAGCATGTTCGACTGCCTTGAGCCTTCTTTCATCTAGCAGATCAAACTGTACCAACCTCTGTTGCTGATATTGATCAAGCGACAATTTCAAGAGTGACACAAATTTGAGGGTAGGCTTTTGAATGTAAAGAAACAACAGTACCTTAGTCCATTAAACAAGTTATGAAGGAGAAACATTGGTTGGAGTCCAAATAGTGGTTCGGTATGCCCAAAGTGCATCATGGATTTTCTCATGCCAATCACGAACTGTTTCTACGGTTCTCTCCAGAATGCGAATCAGGATTTTGTTGGTGGCCTCTGCCTGACCATTTCATTGAGGATAATAGGGGGCTGAAAAATGATGGTGAATCCTGAATTTTGAACAGAAAATCTTTATCCTCTCATTTTTGAAGTGGGTACCATTGTCGAAAACAATGTCATGTGGTATGCCAAATTGATAAAGAATATTTTTGTGAATGAAAGAGACCACATGGCGGCCTTCTACTATACGTAGTGTGATAGCTTCAACCCATTTTGTAAAGTATTTGGTGACATCAAAGAAATATTTGTGGCCATTAGAAGCATAAGGAGTAATTGGGCCCATGACATCGAAAGCCACATAGAGAATGTCCATGAAGAAACAACTGATTGCAGATATGCAGCTGGCGCATGAATGAAAGGTGCATGCATTTGAAATTTGACACACTTTTTCACAAAGTGATAGCAGTCTTGTTGCATGATTTTTCAATAATACCCTGCTTGGATGATGTACTTGACAAGCGTTTGGTAACCAACGTGGCCACTGCAAATGCCTTAATGGGCTTCTTAGACAATTTCCATAGCTTCATCTTTGCCTAAGCATCTGGTGTACCCAAAACTGAATCCATGGTGGTAAAGAACATAAAAAAGGATGAAATATCGGAAGGACATGCATTGGATTGCTTGTCTCTCCCTTTTTGGCATTTCTGGTGGAAAATCACCAGCTTTGATGAAATCTTTGATGTCTTGATATCAAGGTTTTTTCCTTTGCTCAGCCTGGTTTATCTGCATTGATGGAATGAAAGCAGGTTGATCAAGTCTGCCGACTTCAAAAGAATGACAAGATTCGCCTCCTTTGAAAGACATGATGGAGCCCAGGTTGGCCAAGTTGTTGGCTATTTGATTATATTCTCTTTTGATATGATTAAGTTGAAATTCTTTAAAGTTGTTGATAAGGTCAGAAGCAATTTTCTGATAAGGGATCAACTTCTGATCTTTTATCTACCATTTGGTTTTGACCTGACTTACGATGAGCAATGAGTCGCCAAAGGCATGCACTCTCTTGATATTGAAACTTTGCAAAATTCTCAGGCCTTGTATTAGAGCTTCATACTCGGCCATGTTATGAGTGCATTGAAAGTTGAGTTTGAGAGAATAAGGGATCATTTCCTTCTCATGTGTGACCAATAGGATTCCAATCCCTATGCCAGTCGTGTTTTTAGAGCCATCGAAAAACAAATTTCAAATTAGAGATTGTTGGATATTGCAGATGCACTCATCAGAAAAATCATCTTCTGCTTTAATTTCTTCTATTAAGGGAAAATCTGTCAACTGATCTGCAATGACTTGGCCTTTGATCGACTTTTAAGAAACATATTCTAAGTCGTATTGTATCAGAAGAACTTGTCATTTAGCAATTCGCCCATTGAGAAACGATTATTCAAGAATGTACTTGAGAGGATTGAGCCTTGATATAAGCTTAATTTTAGATGACAATAAATAATGTCTTAGTTTTTGGCATATCCATACCAGAGCTAGACATGTCTTCTTCATCTGAGAGTATTTTTTTTCATAGTCTACGAAGGTTTTGCTTACATAGTAGATGGCATGTTCTATCAGGCTGCCTTCTTTGTATTGTGCAAGAAATCCGCCACAAGCATTTTGATTGACCGAAATGTACAACAAGAGTGTTTTTCTCAGTTCTGGTGGCTTTAGAACAAGTGAATTAAAGAGATATTGCTTGATGCATTTGAATGACTGCTGACACTCTGGTTCCCATTAAAATTTTACTCCTTTTCTGAGCAAATAATTGAAAGGTTCATATCTCATTGCCAAATTGGATATGAACTGATGAATGGATTGAATGCTCCCCTGAAGGCTCTACAATTCCTTGAGATTGGTTGGAGGCAGCATATTAATGATGACTTTTGCTTTAGTAGGATCCACCTCTATTCCTTTCTTGCTGATTATGAAGCCGAGCAACTTGCCTGACTCCACCCTGAAAACACATTTATGAGGGTTGAGTCTCAACTTGTAGAGAATAAGTCTTTCAAAGACTTGACCAAGAGCAACGAGATGATCTTTTTCTTTTTTGGATTTGACCAGAATGTCATCCATATAGGCATCCATGATTTTATGCATTTGATTATGAAAGATAACGATCATTGCTCTTTGGTAAGTTGCCCTGACATTCTTGAGTTCAAATGGCATGACTGTATAGCAAAAAGTACCTCAGAGTGTTGTAAAAGAAGTTTTTTCTTGATCACGAGCGACTAGCTTGATCTGATTGTAACCTAAGTATCCATTCATAAAGGAAAACATGACATGACCTATTGTGTTGTCGATCAAAAGATTAATATTTGGGAGTGGATAATCATCCTTTGGAGTGGCCTTATTGAGATCTCTGAAATTAATGCAAATTCAGACTTTGCCATTCTTCTTAAGAACTACCACAATGTTTACTAGCTAATCCGGACAATCAATGGTTCTGATGAACCCTGCTTTTAGCAACTCTTCAAGTCCTTACTTGACTTATTGCTCAATCCGAGGATCCAATTTCCTTAACTTTTGCTTGATTTGTTTAGAATCTGGCTTTAACATGAGACGATGCTCAACCAGTTTTAGATCCAAGCCTGACATATCCTAATAAGTCCATGCAAAGACTTCTTGATGCTTTCTGAAAAAATGGATGAGTTTTGTCTTATCATCTTCATTCGGGTTAGAACCAATTTTGAGGATTTTTGGATCATCTTCTGAGGCAATATTAACATCCTCAGTCGAATCCTGTACCAAAGATGATGGTTCATCCTGCTTTTGAATATGAGCAAACTCTGGCAATTCATGTATAGTCGAGTCAAACTCTTCTAGCTCTTCAATCTGCTCTGTTGCTTTGGTGACTTCTGCTTTTGCCTTTATCTTATGGATTTTGGCTGGTTTTGAATTATTTGGAGAAAAACTTGGATTGAGAACGAGCCTTCTTATTGACTTAGAAGGCATGTTTTGACAGTCCTGAAAATAAAAATAAGGGTTTTTAAGGGAAACCATAAACCTTAAATTTAGTTGGAAAGCAAAGAATATGACATAGAGATCAAGATATGGAGAAAATATCATTCTTTCATTGATGAAAAAATTGATAACAAGGACTGAATATTTATAAGTATTAATAAAAAGACACAAAAGACTGGGACTGACTTGTCCCTACAAGATAACTGAAGAAAAAGAAGAAAGCAACAAACTTTGGCATTTATCCTTCTCATTTCGCCCCTTTGACGAATACATTTTTCTTGTTGGATCCTGGACCGGTGAACCCCAACCCTGCGTTGGTCGAGTGTCGAGTGGGGATGATTGGCTCCACTCGACCATCCTCATTCTTTCCCATTCTTTAGAAAGGCTGATAACCATGCTTCAACAGAAGATCGAATCTCCTTTTAGTTTTGGCAAACTGAGGAAATAAGGGATGATCTTTAAAAAGGCGGTAGTCGACACGTCTTCCCAACTTGAAGAACTGCGATCCTTGCCACTGGACTGTCACTGCAATGTTCTCTGAAGGTTGTACTTCTTTTAACTTAAGCATTTCCAAGCTTTCGTTGAGATTGATTTTATCACTTTTCCTAATGCTGGGAATATTTGCTGTAAATGTTGGGCAAGAAATCATCGCCTGTGGTAGCCTTTCTTCGGGGTCTTCTTCCGTGATGGCGGTGATTGTTCCTCTCCTCGACCATTTGATGCACTGATGTAGAGTTGAGAGAACGACATTGGCATTGTGGATCCAAGTGTGCCCAAGCAAGAGATTGTAGGTAGGCGGCACATTGACCACATGAAAAAGAATGGCATAGACAGAGTAATTGATGAAGACCTCCAAAAAGATTTTTTATCTTGCCGTTTGACCGTGATTGTCAAGGTCGTAAATAGTAATTGGGTCTGACATGCATTCTTTCTCTTTCAAGCCCAATGCTTTTGTTGTTATCTTTGGACAGATATTCAGGCTACTACCCCCATCGATGAGCACGTGTGAAACCATCATTCCCCTAGTTCTCACCACGATATACATAGCATTGTTATGGAAGGCATGCGGTCTTGGCAAGTCATCATCTAAGAAGGTAATATGTGCATTTGTCATTGCCTGACTGACGATTTGTGCCATGTACTCTAGGGTGGTGCTCGACTTTACCTTGATTTTTCTCAGCAAATCATCTAGAGTTTTCTGGTGTTTTGCAGAAGTACGTGATAACTCAAAATTGGATACGTTGGACAAGGCGGTGATCAGTCTCTGAACAAAGTTTGTGTATTCTCCTGATGCTGTCTTTTCAAGGACTTGCTTTTTAATGAATTTTTTAGGGAAGGTTAGAATTCTCTTGGCTACATTGGCTGATGCCCCAGTAGGCTCGACTGTTGACTTTGCCTTGCTCAAGACTGATATAATATTCAATTTTCTTCCAGTGTGCTGAGATTGGAGGACCAAGATCTGATGCTAAGATAGTATATCTTCTTGGGAACACGACCAGATGTGGTCTTGAGGTTGAAAGAGTTGTTCGGTAATCACTGCAGTTGTATGGTCTAGGAATGGAGCTGCTAAGATAGATGGTGTTTCTTCTTCCTCAGCCTCTACTAGGAGGTTTTGGTGAATGTAATCCTGAATGATGTTTTTAAGGACAAAACAATGCTCAGTGTCATGCCCCATAACTCTGTGAAATTTGCAAAATTGTTCCTTAAATTTGCCCATGATAATCGGGAGATCAGCGATCCTGGGAAATTTGATCATTTCTTGGGCCAACATGTACTCCATAACCTTCTCCAAGGGTTGATCTAGAGGTGTGAATTTCTTATTATTTCCCTAATCCTTGTGCTTAGATTTTTCTTGAATTTTGTCCTTCCGCTGCAGGTTGAGCTATAGAGGCTTATCATTACCTTTAAAAAACTTCTCTTTCTGATCCTTGAACCCTTCTGCATCATTGATGAGGTTATTCTTTTTGTTTTTGTTGCTGAAAGAATCAGCGAAATAGGTGAAGTGGGCCTTCTTCTTGGTATCTTGACTACTCTTTGCAACAATGATGCCCTCATATACTATGTTCTCCATCTTCATTTCCAGTCATTTAGCTCATTTTGTTAACTTGATGAAATACCAGGAAGGGGATGTGAAAATCAAACTTCTCAATGGTTACGCAAAGTTATTCAGAATGATTTGGAGTGCATGCTCTTCCGAGATTGGGTTCCTCATCTTGTTACAGGTAGACCTCCACCTACACATGAAATCACGAGCTTTCTCATTGTCTTTCTACTTTAGATTGCACAAATGGTTCAGAGTGGGCAAAGCCTCCATGTTGAACAAGAATCTTTCGACAAACATATTGACAACTTTATCAAACTCTCATAGTTCAATTGGGTTAACATGCTCTGCATACCACTTGGCCGCGGTTTCCTCCAGACTGCGAGGGAAGCACAAGAATAGAGCTCGGTTGTCCCTCCTGAATCTGGCGTATTCAGTGAAGAATATGGCTAAGTGTGCCTTAGGATCGCCTGATCCATCAAACCTGATAAACTTCCTGGGGAGATCTCTTAGGTGATCATCACCTTCTAGCCCATCGTAGAAATCCTCACTTGTATATACTTTCTTGCCTTTGTCTCTGGCTTGCAAATCCTTGACCATTCTGATCATTTCCTTCAACTGCTTCTGAATAGGGTCCTCAATTGGCTGAACCTTTGGTTTTCTGAGGAATTTTGGTTCAGGGATATACTTTTTGGGTTCAGGATAGGCTGGGAAAGGTACTTCTTGCTTATCATCCAAAATCTCTTCTGAAGAGTACGATTCTTCCAAAGTGCTATCGATCTGAATTCTCTTTTTGACGATCTTAATATGCTTTTTGATTGCCTTTCCTTTGGTTTTCTTTTTGGTAGGAGTCTTCTTGGCTTCTTTCTTAGCCTGTTCAGCCAACATTTTGTTCATCATCTTTTGAAATAGTTTGTATATCGATGGGTCAATGCCGTCATCTTTTGGATGACTTTGCCATTTTGCTGACATCGGGGAACTCATTTCTTTGTCACTGCTTGAACTGTGCTGAGATTGAACTGTTCTCTTTCCTGACCTCGTTTGGACCATTCAAAAATGCCAAAATTCTCTGCACAATAAAGAAGGGTTAGACTGTTTAGGATGATTCAATAATGAAAGTTGTGAGTAAAGGAAGAGTTAGAGATTTGGTTGATAATTTTTAAGAAGATTATCCCATTATCAGGGATTGGCTCGTCACAAGAATTGTGACCATTGCGTTATTATTTTCATAACAACTGAAATGTGCCTTGTTACCTAGGCGAGGTCATCAACCATGATGAAGAAGTATGGAGATTGAATTGTTATTTGGAAAGAATACCCCATTAACAGGGATGAGGTCGTCACAACGAGTGTGACCATTGCAACTGAAATAAATTTTGTTCAATTAAAATTATCAATTTTTGAAGAGACATTGAGATAATATCAAAATATGAGAAAAGTAATTTCATTGATGATAAATCAAAGACAAAGAGAGGCTGAACAAACAATTTGTGACCACTCTTGATAATCATAAGATACATTGGGTCCCAGAAATATGAAACGAGTAACAAAAGAATCCCAAGTGTATTTGGCTGCATGGTATGCTCCGGACCACTAGTCTGACCACAAATCAAATTCTGGCATAATACCCGTCAAAAAATGAGTCTTGACATGAGTCTGTCGCTGTGAAAACTGTCTGATGCACCTTTCCGACTGGTAATCGACATAGAAGAATGGACCAAGTAGTCTGTAGCGCTTGCCTTGCGCATAGGAGTAGTGAGGAACTGATTCCTGCTTATCAAAATAATCTCAAACGATCTCATCTTGATACAGATTCTCCATCAAAGCTCAATATTGGGGAGTAGGCTATAGTGTTTTGCTATTGAATCTGAATGAGCTAGCTTTTGATGGAATATGTTGAAGAAACCATAATTGCAGAGCATAAACGCATCCTTCTACCAGAGTAGTTTCTCCAAGGGCAAAGTGAGCCAAACCACGGTAGATGAAGGCTAGGGCAGCCATGAAAATTGAAAGACGACAAGTCTGCTGACTTCCCCATCTCTGCAAGAGTTGGACCACTTTGATATCGATGAAATTTTGGCCCTCTTGAAAGAAAGCTAACCCCACTGTGCACAAGATCATGACATGCTGAATTCTTTCTTTGGCTATTCGGGATAGAGTGTCAATCTCCTCATATGCCCCATACTTGCGATAGAGCCCAAACAAATTGATGGACTAACTTTCATTTACTTTTATAAGTGGCCAAGATCTACTTCTAGTTGCGTTGGCTAACGCATCTCGGATATCCAATCCTTTGATATTAATCAGGAATTGTTGTTCGATGGGATCATCTGACTGACCAGCTGGCTCTGGTAATCCCATGATGTCATTAAACTCGTCCATCAGCAGAGTCATCTCTCCCCATGGAAGCCAAAATGTGCAAATACGAGGATTCCATCGTTCTGCCATAGCTTGAATCAAATTTCCGTTGACAGTCTGCTTGCCTACTACTGATGCTAGTTCTAGTCCGCAGTTATCCAGGTGGTCTGGGAACATATGCGAGAAGTTGGTAAACCAAAAATAGTACCAACGAGGGAAAAAAGAATATGTGTGAATGACTCGATGATCCGAAAACCCTTGCCTTATCTCGTATGAGATATGGTCTTTGGGAAAGATGGTATCAAGTGAAACGGACACCATTGGATAACATCGAAGAAGAAAATAATAAAGATCAGAATGATGATAAATGCAGGACTTTGAAGAAAATAGAAGATAGAATTGAGAAAAATCAAGATCCAAAAAGGGAGAAAGAGGTATACGCCTGGAGTTTTGGAAAACAAGGGGAATTTCTAGAAAAGATTTCCAGGGTTTTTTAGAAAACTGATTAGACAGAGGAAATACACACCTGCATTTTGGAAATAGAGGAGAAATTTTAAAAGAAATACCTAGGGTTTGAAAAAGTTATTCTGAAGATGTAAAAAAGTAGAAGAAATAAATAAGAATTGCAGAATTACAACAGAGTTATACAAACAAGGATGCGCAGGCACTCCCTAAGAAGCTGACTCTAATATGCAATATTTGAAAGAGCTCATAGGACCTTAACCCTAACTCTAAGGTTTAGATTATCTGAATCCAATCAAGATATGCCGATATATCCGAGTCGAAGCTCAAAGTTTGTGGCATAAGAAATATCTCTGGTTCTAAGGTAATCGTTTTATAACATCCTTGAGCACCTGCCAATATACTTTGGACTATGACCCTTAGTACGTGGTAGGGGGGAGGGGGTATTAGCCCAAATAAGTAGCCCAGTTGTGAGGCTTTTTCCTGAACTATGGTTCAATGAGAAAGCCCAGCAACATGAAGACCGAGACAATATAGGTGAGGAATGTTTTTAGAATATGACCAACATGCAATAAATCAAATGTTTCTAATGCAAAGTCCTAAAGAGATAGAATTTTAAAAATCATAAAGAAGCATACATTTGCACACATTGTTTGCATTCAATCCCTGGATTGAGGAGGGTTGTATTTTAGACCTAAGTCTAAGTGAACATGAATAAATCTTCTCAATTTGGTCCTACCAAACCATGCTTAAGCTTATATGCATTATGTCAGCTGGGTCAGAGTCTAGGCTCCTAAGTTTTGCATAAAAATGAAGCTGACATTTATGGAATAATGACTTGGACAAAATTTAAACAAGGAAAAGGCATGAATTTGACCAGACAAAGATGAGTCCCATCTCGGTCACCAAACCTGTGATCGTTGAAAAAAATTTTCTTCTTCCTTTTTAGGGAAAAGAGAAAAACTCTCGCAAGGTCTCACTTGACCTTTTAAAAATAGATTTTGAAATAACTTGCCTCCATTTTTTAGAAATTCGCAAGAAAATGGGGAGACGGGATTCGCTCGTCGGTACGAGGTTCAACCATTTCTGACGCCTTTACCAGAAGTAATTGAACCAAGAATTGAATGTATGCCTTTGCTTTACCTAAATTTGTCTAAAAAAATATTCTAAGTCCTAAATGCACATAGAATCATGCTTGTGCTATGATTTTGAACTTGAAAACATGCATGCTTTTGAGAAAATTGTTTTGATTTGAAAAAAAAATACTTAGAAATATTTCAAGAAATGAATTCTCAAGTGATTTTTCGAAACTTGATTTGAAAGATTATTTGAAGATATATTTGAAACAGACTTGAAATGATTTCAAAAATCATTTAGATTTTGAAATTGATTTGATTTTTTTAAAAATGAAATTTTGAACTTTAAAATTGGAACTTGAAAGAGTTGAAATTACAAATGAAATTAGAAGTTTGAAATTGAATTTTGAAATTAAGAATAAAAATTAAAATTAAAATTCAAAGATTGAAATTGAGAATGAATTGAAAATGAAATTGGAAATAAAAAATGGAATTGAAAAAGAATGAGATTGAAAATGAAAAATTGAATTTAAAGTTTGAAATTGGGATTTTGAAAGATTGAAATTGAGAGTGAATTTTCAAGTTGAAATTGATTTTTTGGATTTTAAAAGTTGAAATGGAAGTTTAATTTAACACTGAAATTTGAAATGGAATTGAGATTAAAGTTTAGAATGAAGAATTGAGTTTGAAAATGGAAATGGAAATGGAAATTGAATTTGAGATTGATTTTGGAACTTGAGTTTATTTTGAAAATTGAAAATCAAAATTGAATTTGAGATTGATTTTGGAACTTGAGTTTATTTTGAAAATTGAAATTGAAATTGAAATTGAAATTTAAGATTTAGATTGAAATTGGAATTGAAATTTGAAAATCGAATTTTGGAATTGGAATGGAAAATTGAAATTGAAAGTTAAAGTTAAAGTTATTTTTGAAAAGGAGGATTTTAGAAAGTCTAAAAATTTGAAAATACTTTGAATAAGTTTGAAAATATTTTGAAAATGAATTGGAATAAACTTGAAATTATCTTGAAAATGTTTTGAACTAAAATTGAAAATGTTTTGAAAGTGGTTTAAAATAAACTTGAAAATGATTTAAAAATGACTTAGAATAAAATAAAAAAATGTTTTAATAATAAATTGGAAAATAATTTCTAAAATCACTTGAAAAATGCTTGGAAAATGAAAAATACTTTGAAAATTTTGATATTTTAGAAAAAGAGAAAAGAAATTATGCAATTTCTATCTTAAATGATGAATATGCTATTTTCTTTGAGAAGAAAGAAATTTGATACTTTATAGAATTAAAAAAATAATAATTTCATATATTCATGACTATGGCCACAAATATACTTTAAATAATTTTTTATTAAAATTCTAATAAAGAGGAAAAATAGATTTTGTGCCTTTATAGAATAAAAACAAGATTAATTTTCATATATTCATGATTATGACCATAAATATACTTGAATTAACCTTTATTTGAATTCAAATAAAGGAAGAAAAAAAATTGATTTTTTTGAAAAGAAATGATGATTTTTGAAATTGACCTAAGAGTGTAGGTCGAATTTTATTTAATAAAAAATAATAATTTTAAGTATTATTTATATTCCGACTATGGTCGTAAATACCAACTTTACTTAGTTTTATTTATTCTTTATCAAATGGTGCATGTGCCATTTGTGTTTCCATAGTGTTTTTAAGAAAATAAAAATGCAATAAATTAAAATAAAGAAAAATAAACTAACATACTCATTCATTCTAAACTAAGCATAAAGTAAATTTCTCATTAATACAATTATTACAACCCTTAAATGAATTAAATTAATTGAAAAGAAAGAAAAGAAAAATCCTGCAAAATGAACAAACATGTTAGAAATAAATATAGGCAGTTATGAATTTTCTTCAATTATTGAAAAATTAAAGAAAATTCCATAATTTGACCTTTTTATGTCCTAAAAAATAAAAGAAAAATCCATAAACATGTTATAAATTTATGAAATTTTATGTGGATAAATTAGACCTAAAATAAAAGAAAACCCTTTTTACGAATTTTAAAAATGAGTTTTCATTAAAGAGGACACATCTAAACAAGTTGAAATGAAATTCAAGAAATGCTTAAAAAGGCAAAATGATAGTGTTTCGATTTTTGATGAGAATCAGATATGAAAACTTCATAGAAATTGCTAAAAAATTATGGAGTTTAATTAGACATATAAAAAAAATTCTAATTTACATATCTAGAAAATGATTTTCCATTTGGGAGATCCAATCTGATCAAGTTGGCTAAAAACCTGTGAAAGAAAAAACTACAGGGTTTTAGTTTTTGGTCTGAATAACATATAAAAGTTGATGAAAGTTTATAAAAATTAGCATGCATAAACTAGACAATATAAGGAAAAAACTTTCTTTTACAGATTTTGAAAATAATCTCCCATTAAGGAGATACAAATGCAACAAGTTGGTTTTGGGCCTGAGTAATGCCTTAGATTACAAATAGGCAAGGTTACAACTTAAAATGTAAAAGAAATATAAATACTCCATAGAAATGGATGAAACTTTACAAAAATGAACTAAACATTCAAATGAATAAAAACTCTTTTACAGATCTCGAAAATGATCTCTCGTTAGGGAGACATGATTATGACAAAATCAGTTAAAAACCAAACCCTAAAAGTAATATAGTATAATAGGGTTGCGGTTTTTAACCAAAATCGGGCTTAAAAACACCATAAAAATTAATGAAGTTTGGTGTGAACAGACTAGACGCAATGCTGGAGACATCCATTTTTATAGATTTGAAAGATTATCTCTGGTTAGGGAGAAATCACCCCAACAAGTTGGTCTAATTTTAGGCCAAATCTTCTCGATTTTTTTGAAGGATCAAACCAGTATTGTGAGAGGTGTACGCCTTAATACCTGAAGCATACACCTCAGAAACGAAGCACACGCTCAAGGTATTGAGGCATTGCAGTGAAGCGTTTTAGGCTTGAAACGCACGCTTCACTCATGTGAAGCACATGCCTCAAGTCGAAATGTGCTTCGCTTCTAAGGCGTGCGCATCATGTTTGGAGTCGCTCAAATCGGAGCTCGACGGGCTGCTCGGACTAAGATAGAGGATGCCGGCGGTGACGGAAGAGGGGCTGACACCGCCAGAGCTGTTGGATCGCTTGGCCGGAGGGTTGCCGACTGATGTCTTTTTGTAATCGTTGTAAATTTTGAAAAGATTTTTAAATGAAAAACATGTGAAAACCAGACATCAAATAATAAAAACCGGTTCTCACTAGTGGATGAGACCGGGTCGAACTCAGGGAACGGGAATATATTGTATTCAAACACACAAATCTAAACTATTCTTTATTGCCGAATTATTGAATTGTAAAGTGTTCAAGAAAAGTAAAAACAACTAACTATTACAACAAATGAATACCCTTCGCAGAGGGCGTAAAGTGCAATATTTACAAACCCAATTAAAATTCTAAGTCTAAACTGAAAAGTAAAAATCTTCTATCTTCGTACTTCGTGTCACGTAATCACTTCCGCTCCAGTCTTTTGCTATCCTGCACAATTCAAAGGACACGAGCAGTGCCAGAGATAGAAGTAGAATTATACTAAAAAAATACTAATTACATGCTAGAAATATGAAAGAAATCTAACTAATTGATTACAGGTACTTAACTAACAGTTTACTTAACAAGAAAAATCAAAACATCAGAATGTAAAAATAACAAGAACTTGAATATGAAAACTAAACTGTATTGAAAAACAGGAGTTGAATTGGTTAAAAACATTAAATGAAAAACATGACATGAATGTTAACAACAGGAAAAACTTAACTGAACAAACCAGAAATTAAAAAGACTACAGAATTAAGCAAACACAAAATACATGAACAAGTAAGTAAAAGAAATGGAAACAAAATAAGAATTTATGCGTGGAATGAACACACCATTACTAAATTGAAAACATGAACATTTGTAATTGAAAACAGAAATAGAAAACATTGACAGCAATCAAGAAATAAAATGAAAAACAGATTTATGCTAAAGATGAAAAAAAAAAAATCAAATCAAAACAACTAATGAATCAAAGTAAAAATAAAAATCAGAAAGGCAAAGATCAAAACATTCAGAATTACTAACTACACACAAAAAATCAAAATTACAAAATGAAAAAACAAGAAACTAATGAATCGGTAATTCATACACACACAGAAAACAAAAGAAAAAATAAAAAAAAAATAAAATCAGTAATTCAGAAAATCAAAACAGAGAACTACCGAACTATCAAACAGAAAAGATTATAGTAAACAAAATTACAAATGAATCAATCGAATAGACAACTAAAAAAAATTAGAAACAACAAGGATCGATAGTTTTTTTTTTTTCAGTTTTTTTTTTCTTTTTTATATTCGTTTTACAGAAACATCAAGAACGTAAAGAAGAAGCTGGAGAAGAAGAAGAAACTGAAGAAGAAATCGAAATCGGAAGAAGAAAAACAATTGGAAGAAGAAAATGCTGAAGATCGGAGGAAGAAAAAGAAGAAGAAGAAGAAGAAGAGATCGGAAGAAGAAGTGGAAAAAGAAGAAGCTGCAGAAGAAGAAACGGATGAAGAAATAGAAATGAAAAAGAAGAGGAAGTTCTGAAGAAGAAGAAGAAGAAGAAGAAGAAGTAGAAGAAGAAGAAGAAGAGGAAGACTCAGCACTCACCGCATCGTGAACCTGAGGGAAGAAGCTGGCGACCTCCACCACCGCCGCCGTCGCCGGAAGGAAGCTCCACCACCGCCGGTTGCCGGATTTGACAGAGAAAGAGGGAGAAAGGGAAGGTAGGGAAGGGAATAGCCACCGGTGTTAGTGGAAGATGGTGAGAAAAGAGGTTAAGAGAGGGAAAGAGGGGAAAGAGGAAGGTTTGGGCGTGAATGGAGGAGGCGCCCTTCCGCTCCCTGTTTTTGGGGTTTTTAAAAGTAACGAACCAGCTAGAACCGGTTTGAAACAAATGCAAACCGGTTCAAGCCGGTTTGTTTATTTATTTTTTTAAAAGCAAACCGGGTGAACCGGTTTGTGTTTATTTTTGCAATTTTCAAAAATCAAAAACTATATAAAATTTTCAAAGATTTAAAAACAAAAGTTATTTATGAAGAACTAAAAAAACTATTCTAAATTTTTTTTCTCTTTTTAAAAAAAAAACAAACACTTAAAATGAAAAAATATTTTTCTATATTATTATTTTTTTATTTCATTTTTAATTGCAAACTAAAACTAAACTACTATGAATATAACAAAAACTAAAATATGTATAAAAATGTAAAAATAAAACTATTTTTCATGCATTTTCTATTTTTAAATCATTTTATCACATTTACTCAAAAACTAACATAAAATTGGGTTTTTGAAACATTATTTCATAAAATCATGCATATTTAAATGTTAATAAACCCTGAATTATATGCATGATCAAATACCCCCATGCTTATGTTTTGCTAGTCCTCGAGCAAACTAGAAAAATGCAAGAAATCAAACTATCACCTAACTCACTTTCGTAGGAATCACGGTTGCATTTAGCTCATGCAACAAGCCCTTTCACCCCCTGGGTTACCCCAGTGGACGAGTAAGGTCTCGTGAGGGTTTGCAGTGATGCTACACACACACATCTCTGTCATGTATGCATAATATTACACATCCTCACAATCAGTAGATAATTAAAGACTTTATTTTCACAAATATTTCCTGTTATTTCAAAATCAAAATATAATTAGAGTTTTTTTTATGTACCACCACAGAAAAAGAATTTCTTTCACTTTTCTAAATATCACAGTTATTTATGTTTTATTCTTAGAAAATCCAATAAAAACATATTATTATTTACTTATCCTCACTCATATGTTTTCTACACAGGTTTTCTCAATCATACTTCTAAGCATTGAACTTTTCTTTCTTTTTAAGCTCTTTCCTCTTTTTTTTTCTTTTCACGCTTTTTTCTTTTTGCGCACTTATTTTTCTCATATAGCTTGCGTGTGGTCTGCTTTTATGCCTTGTGCAATGTCAATATCTTCTATACTTTTTCAATACATACCAAAAGATATCAACTAAGACATAAAAGTGACTTCCTTCATTCACCTTTATAACATGAGAGTCAAATATTTCAACTTGTATCTGTTCTCAGTTACTTAGGATCACAAAGTTTTCCACTCTCCTTTTCGAAAATGGAATTAAAAGTTTCAACTTACATCTAAGTTCCATCTACTAAGGATTGTGGAATTATCCAAACAACCTAACGCATGCTATATATTTTTCTTTTTGAGCTCATTTTTATGCTTTTGTTCATTTGCTTAGTTTTTCAAAAATAAAACTGTGCATATTCATATTTATGATTCAAAATAAATTCTAACATGTATCTATCATCATTTCCTCGAAATCCACTTAAACAACCATAATTTTTAGATCTATGTCAGAAAAAAAATTTCGTGGGGCTTAAAAATCCTCTAAAAACATCAGATTTGAAATAACATTCATATAAGTTCAAACTCTTTCTTTAAAAATCTACTTTTCATGAAATATGTGTAAACATGTGCAAGAACGTAAACAGAAATATCAAGGTGTGCACTCTATACCCTCCCCCATGCTTGAATGACACTGTCCCAGTGGCACTCCCCCATGCTTATGTGAAACTAAGTGAATGCACATGAGAGAAATAAATGAGGGAAAAGAGTAGAATGACCTGATATGAATTAAAAATATACGTTCTATGAATGTAATGAATGCAATGTACACATGACAAAACATGAAAACCATGAATGAAACAAAAAGAACATAAAAAAAACTCATGAATAAAACTAAAAAGTAAAAAAACAAAATAAAATCTATAAATTCTAATCAAATCTAATAATATACAAGATATGGGTTGCCTCCCATAAAGCGCTAAGTTTCACGTCCCCAGCCAGACGGATCCCTGGAAAAACCTTCATCGTCCATGAGATCAATGGACATGAAGTCAGACTCAACCGGGCTCTATGAAGAAAAGAGTGTCATCTGTGACACTACGCACTGTGTTTCCATCCCGTCTATCTCTAACTGTAGGATCATAACTCTCTTGACATGAAGAACGGAGATTAGTCTCATCTGAGAGACTGGTCAATAATCGAGAGTCTAGGACCGACCGAGTACCAATGAATGCAACTTCAGACAAGTGGTGAATATGATCTGGCTTGACTTGGTCAAGCACCTTCTGCATCTGCACCTCTTGCTTACTCAAAACGATTGGTGATCCTAAAGGCTGAGAAAATGGGGCTTTATATGATGAAAATGTATGCTGTGAGTAAGGCCCCTTCTGTTGAGGTATCATGGAGATCGACTCGTCAGTAGAAATGATATGAGGTTCATGAGTCGATTCCTGAGTGGAGTGACACGCCTTCCCATACTGAAGGGGTGTAATAGATTTGACTTGCTCATGATGTGAAGTAGTGGGTTGCAAGTCAAATGACATGGAATCCTCTCCCTTGGATGTGACAACAGAATGACTAGATGGGTTCCCCTCGCTTTGCCTACTGAAAGTCTCAACCAATTGTCCCATTTGAGTCTCTAGCTTGGCTATTGACTGCGTATGGGAGCTCAAAACTTGTAATATCCTATCTTGGAAGGATTGACTAAATGAAGGCTCATGAGGATGGGATTGAGTATAAGCATGTTGGGCTGGGGGATGAACCTGTGAAAAAATGGGGTGCGAGTAACCTTGTGAAGGGTTACTGAGTCTATACTGTGTCTGGGAGGGCTGATGGGATAGGGGAATGGATTGGTTTCGCCAACCTGGGGTATATGATGATGTAAACGAATCAGGCATGGGTCTAGCGAAACCTTGGGCAGCATTCACCTGCTCCTGAACAAATTCAGGATATAATGGCGCTGCCGGACAATCTGAAACACAATGTGCAGGGCTAGCACATAGCTCGCACACTCTTTCTACTGGACTTCTCGAAGAATTGGCTAGGAATTGATCTAACTTCCTAGTCAACTGGTCAACCTTGGTACACAATTCTAATTCAGACCCAACTTCGAAAATCCCAACTTTCCTAGGACCACTAGACAGAGATGTAGTCCTATCGAGCCGTGAAGACAAGGTATGATGCATCGTGTTTTCACTCAAGGTCTCAAATAGAAACCACACCTCATCTTCACTCTTGAGCATAAAAGTGCCCCCACAAGACGAATCCATCATTTGACGATGCTTTTCAGTAAGCCCGTCATAAAAATACTGCACCAACTGCCAACTTGCGGAGAAGATCTTTCAATCTCTCCCAAGACTCGTGAAATTTTTCTCCCTTAATTTGAGAAAAACTGGTTATAGCTTTACGAAACTGATTCGTTTTACTAATTGGGAAATATTTTTTTAAAAATTCTTTTTGCATTCCTTCCCAAGTAGTAATACGAACCGTCTCAAGAGATTTTAACCAGTGCTTGGCTTTATCTTTAAGAGAGAACGGAAACAAAGTTAACCTCATAGCATTATCTCCAAAGTTATTGATTCGCACAGTCGAGCAAATCTCAAGGAATTCGTCGAGATGACGATATGGGTCCTCATTGCTAAGGCCATAAAACGAAGGTAACATTTGAATCACACTGGCCTTAATCTCAAAATGGCTCGCTCTTACATCAGGTCTTGTGATGCAGGAGGTGGGAGTATACGTATTTGGCATGAAGTACTCCCTCAAAGGACGGATCAAATGATGATCGTCAGCCATTGCGTACACCTTGGAGTAGACCGGTGTAGCACACGTCCTAACTTTGGTTTTCTACCTAACTAACGCACTAAGCGGCCAAACCACGCAAACCACAAAGCGAGTGAACTAAAAACAACAAAAACTAAACAAACACCACGCAGTTACACATAACAGAGATTATGCATTAAAAATATGAAATCTATGTGTACGGTACCAATCGTACACAGTCACCTCTAAGGGGATCCTAATAGGTGGGCTGTGCAGAAAAGTAAGCTCTTCTCTAAACTATGCACATACGTGGTTCTAAACCTAAATGCAACACAAATACTAGGCAATAAAGCGAATACTAATATTACGCCGTTCCCCGGCAACGGCGCCAAAAATTTGATGTCTTTTTGTAATCGTTGTAAATTTTGAAAAGATTTTTAAATGAAAAACATGTGAAAACCAGACATCAAATAATAAAAACCGGTTCTCACTAGTGGATGAGACCGGGTCGAACTCAGGGAACGGGAATATATTGTATTCAAACACACAAATCTAAACTATTCTTTATTGCTGAATTATTGAATTGTAAAGTGTTCAAGAAAAGTAAAAACAACTAACTATTACAACAAATGAATACCCTTCGCAGAGGGCGTAAAGTGCAATATTTACAAACCCAATTAAAATTCTAAGTCTAAACTGAAAAGTAAAAATCTTCTATCTTCGTACTTCGTGTCACGTAATCGCTTCCGCTCAAGTCTTTTGCTATCCTGCACAATTCAAAGGACACGAGCAGTGCCAGAGATAGAAGTAGAATTATACTAAAAAAATACTAATTACATGCTAGAAATATGAAAGAAATCTAACTAATTGATTACAGGTACTTAACTAACAGTTTACTTAACAAGAAAAATCAAAACATCAGAATGTAAAAATAACAAGAACTTGAATATGAAAACTAAACTGTATTGAAAAACAGGAGTTGAATTGGTTAAAAACATTAAATGAAAAACATGACATGAATGTTAACAACAGGAAAAACTTAACTGAACAAACCAGAAATTAAAAAGACTACAGAATTAAGCAAACACAAAATACATGAACAAGTAAGTAAAAGAAATAGAAACAAAATAAGAATTTATGCGTGGAATGAACACAACATTACTAAATTGAAAACATGAACATTTGTAATTGAAAACAGAAATAGAAAACATTGACAGCAATCAAGAAATAAAATGAAAAACAGATTTATGCTAAAGATGAAAAAAAAAATCAAATCAAAACAACTAATGAATCAAAGTAAAAATAAAAATCAGAAAGGCAAAGATCAAAACATTCAGAATTACTAACTACACACAGAAAATCGAAATTACAAAATGAAAAAACAAGAAACTAATGAATCGGTAATTCATACACACACAGAAAACAAAAGAAAAAATAAAAAAAAATAAAATCAGTAATTCAGAAAATCAAAACAGGGAACTACCGAACTATCAAACAAAAAAGATTATAGTAAACAAAATTACAAATGAATCAATCGAATAGACAACTAAAAAAAATTAGAAACAACAAGGATCGATAGTTTTTTTTTTTCAGTTTTTTTTTCTTTTTTATATTCGTTTTACAGAAACATCAAGAACGTAAAGAAGAAGCTGGAGAAGAAGAAGAAACTGAATAAGAAATCGAAATCGGAAGAAGAAAAACAATTGGAAGAAGAAAATGCTGAAGATCGAAGGAAGAAAAAGAAGAAGAAGAAGAAGAAGAAGAAGAAGAAGAAGAAGAGATCGGAAGAAGAAGTGGAAAAAGAAGAAGCTGCAGAAGAAGAAACGGATGAAGAAATAGAAATGAAAAAGAAGAGGAAGTTCTGAAGAAGAAGAAGAAGAAGAAGAAGAAGAAGAAGAAGAAGAAGAAGAAGAAGAAGAAGAAGAAGAAGTAGAAGAAGAAGAAGAAGAAGAGGAAGACTCAGCACTCACCGCATCGTGAACCTGAGGGAAGAAGCTGACGACCTCCACCACCGCCGCCGTCGCCGGAAGGAAGCTCCATCACCGCCGGTTGCCGGATTTGACAGAGAAAGAGGGAGAAAGGGAAGGTAGGGAAGGGAATAGCCACCGGTGTTAGTGGAAGATGGTGAGAAAAGAGGGAAAGAGGGGAAAGAGGAAGGTTTGGGCGTGAATGGAGGAGGCGCCCTTCCGCTCCCTGTTTTTGGGGTTTTTAAAAGTAACGAACCGGCTGGAACCGGTTTGAAACAAATGCAAACCGGTTCAAGCCGGTTTGTTTATTTATTTTTTTAAAAGCAAACCGGGTGAACCGGTTTGTGTTTATTTTTGCAATTTTCAAAAATCAAAAACTATATAAAATTTTCAAAGATTTAAAAACAAAACTTATTTATGAAAAACTAAAAAAACTATTCTAAATTTTTTTTCTCTTTTTTTAAAAAAAACAAACACTTAAAATGAAAAAATATTTTTCTATATTATTATTTTTTATTTCATTTTTAATTGCAAACTAAAACTAAACTACTATGAATATAACAAAAACTAAAATATGTATAAAAATGTAAAAATAAAACTATTTTTCATGCATTTTCTATTTTTAAATCATTTTAGCACATTTACTCAAAAACTAACATAAAATTGGGTTTTTGAAACATTATTTCATAAAATCATGCATATTTAAATGTTAATAAACCCTGAATTATATGCATGATCACCGACAGTGGAGCACTTGCGCTTGACGGTGGAGTTCCGTGGTTCTTGATGGCGTTGTCTGTGCGGTCGGAGAGGATGCGGGCGATGGTGGCCCACTTATTGTCATAGCGGGCGGGAGGAGGGAATGAAAAACCTCGCCTACGACGTCGGAGATGCCGTAGCGGATAGATTGATGAACCAGTCCCACCCTTCCACATACCGGATTATGATCGCCGCACCGTGGAGCATCGAGGAGACAACGGAGGATCCCCGCGAGTTGACGGCGTCCGCCTTCCCGACGACATCCATGTTCCTGGTGGCTCGAAACACTGGCACAGACTGCACGGATATGGCAAGGCGCTCCCTCTGGTCCTGGGAAGCAGAGAGGTCGCGGTGGAGGAGGTAGCGGTTCTTGGGGTGGTAGACGGCGTGGAGGAGGCGGAGGACGTGGTCGCAGTCGCCGTTGGAGCCAGAGATGAAGTAGGCGAGGGAGGGAGGGTGCGGGACTGCGGAGATGGAGGCGGAGGTTGGGTTAGGTTTAAGAATCGGAGGATTGGGGAGGAAGTGGGCGGAGCGGAGAGGGGGGAGTGAGGAGGGCGTGCGGCAGGAGAAGGAGAGGATGAAGAGGAGGAGGGAGGCGAAGGAGGTGGAGAGGAGGCGCTTCCCCTCCTTCGTTGAGGTTGATGTTAGCGCTAGGGTTTGCTGGTGCTGTTGCATTTCCCGGTGGCGGTGGTGGCATTTTTTCTCGGGTGGCGGTTCTTCAGTGCGACATGTTGAGAGGCTTTCAAACCAAAGAGGTGGTTGGCGACTTGGCTCTTTCCCGTTTCTTGCTTCGCAAACAACACCATGTTTTCCAAAATTTACAGAAATGCCATTTCAGAGTACAAATCGGGATAAAGTGGTTTGGATATGGTGGGGCATGCTTGATCCAAAGTTTATGGGTTATCCTACTCACAACCACAGTCGTCCATCATTTGCCATCATAGATCTTGTGAAGACACAATTTATTTTATACTATCATTTATTATTAGTTTTTATTTAAAATTTTCACTATTTTATTAATATTATATATTTTATTATTTTGATCATGAAGCTTACGCTTCAATGCCTCGCTTCATAACAGGCTCAACGCCTCGCTTCGCCTAATCACATTTAACAACCTTGGATCAAACCAACTCAAATTGATCTAATTTTTGGTGGAGATCCAAAAAACATATGCATGTAGATGCAAAAAAAAAAAATAGATCAAAATAACATCTAATTCTATACTAAATAATGAAAGAAAAAAATAGATCAGAATTGAAAATATCATCTCAACATAATTGAATGAAATAGAATCTTATAAATGTTTTAATCCAATGATCAAACATGAGATATATCATTCTAGATCATAGATGATGATGAAAATGATATAAAAACAGAAATGAAAGCATCTAAAATGAAATTAAAATCATTGAGGAATAAATTGAAATTGATTTGACCCATAGAATGTGGAATGTAATCTATTGAAGATCAAATCCCAATTCTAAATGGCTAGAATGAAAATGCATAAAGTAATTAGCAATTTGAATGAATCAAAACATAAAAAATGGAAATTAACATGAAATTAAGCTGGATCTACATTGCTATTACATCATACTAATAAGAAATTGTGCGAGAGAAGAGAAGAAAAAGGGGGGGGGGGGGGGATTTTGAGAAAAAGAGAAAAATTAGAAAAGAGAAAAGAGAGGGCCTACCTTGGGCTAGAGAGCTTCATTCTTCTTCTTCACTTTAGCCACCAAGAGAGCCAAAAGAGGAGAAGAGAAAGAGAGAACTCTTTGATTCTCTCAATTTCTCAAACTTCAACTTATGGAAATAATAGACCCCCAAGCGGTCTATTTATAGTTGAGATTGGGGGTAGCTTAAGCAAAACTGAGCGATGTGGGCCTAAAAATTCTCCAAAAAGGTGGTGCCAAGCACCTGTGGGCATTTTCTTTCTTTTTTTTAAATGGGCAAAATTGTTATTTCATAAAATCTTTGACACATGGCATCCCTCTTGCACATGGGTGCCCATGTGGGTCTTTTTTTAATTGTGTAGATGGGCAAAGTGAACCTTCTTTTGAAAATTTGACACATGGGCATCACTTGGCAAGTGATGCCCATGTGTGATTTCTAAAAGTAAAGGGGTTTTTAAAGGCACCTTGAAAAACAATTTTGATTTAAAATGCCAAGTGGCTCCCCAATTTTGGAAATGCTTTTTGTTTTTTGAATTTAAGATAAAAGGGAAATAAAATATGAACAATGAAAAGAGGATTTTGGAATTAATTGGATTTCAAAAATCTAATCTTGATTTATAAAATCCAAATTGTGCAAAAATTGGATTCAAATTGAATTTTGAGAGATTTTGCAAAAATATTAATTTTGGATTTTTGAAATTCAAAGATTATTTCGAAATCAAATAAAAATTGAATTTTGAATTTGAAATTCCAAAATTAATTTTGAATAAAAATTAGATTTTGAAACTGGATCTGGATCCATTTTGACATTTTCGAAATCCAAACTGAATTTTGAACTAGATTCAGGGTATTTTTCAAAAGAATTTTGCAAAATGGTGGATTTGTATTTGAAATTCAAGAACTAATTCTGAATTTAGGATAAAAATTGAGTTTTTGAAAAGGATCTGGATTTGAGGTTTTAAAAAAGATTGGATCTGGATCTCGATTTGAAGGAAATTTGGTTTGAAATGGGAATCGAACCCTGAATATGGATTTTTGAAAAATTGAAAATGGAAAACCCCAAATTCTTAATAGAAACTGAGATTTTGATTTTGGATCTAGTTTAGAGAATAAAATTTGAATCTTGGATCTAGATTAGAATCCAAGAGGAGAAACTGAATCTCAGATGTTAGATGAATCAGAATTTAGAAATTGATTGAATTGAACTCCTGGATGAATCAGAAGGTGGATCCAGACTAAAATGGATCTGAAATAGCTTAATTGGATCCTAAATATCTAATGAGACATTCTAGGTTCAAAGAATGAATTGGACTCTGAATATAGATTTATGAATGAATTAGATGAAAAATCTATGCCCAGAAAGAAATTAGACATCAGATCTAGCATTGGATCTAATATCCGAATTGAAATGGATCGAATCTCGGATATTGATAAAATATTGGATGGAGGAATTGATCCGAGTCTAAATTTGGGATCTGTCCCAGTTCAAAAATTATTGAAAATACTGTCCCAGATAATTTTTATTTTTTTGGTTTTCGCCCTGCAAGGACAGAAACACGACACTAGACTAGTCTGAACTAATTTGAACTGGATTGGATTGTAATGAACTGAATCTGAAGCCAGTTATACTTAGGTGAACTAAATTTGAAGTTAAAAACTAGCTCAACCAACTGGGACTAGCTCAATTTAGACTGAATTATGCTAAAATAAGCTTAAATGAGTTAAAACAAAGGTCCGAGTATGTAAAAAGTGACTTTAAACTGAAACTGGACCGTTCAAACTCTTGATGCACTCATGTTAGACTCCTGGGGATAGGATCTACTGGATTTGGCTGACTCGGGGACAATCTGGCTAAAATGAGCTTATTTCGCCTGAAATTGATTGAATTTAGCTCAAAGAAACTGACACAGTTCATCGTGAGTTCATAGAGGCTAGAAATGACCGCATTCTAACTTTTCTAAACTTAAGCTGAGCTTGACTGACAGATGAAAGGCTAAGGGTGATTTATGGGTATAATGATAATTTTATTGACGAAATGAGGATAGACTGATCTCTAGACTGGGATAATCCTACTAGTGAGACTCGATACTGCCCTGCAGTGTTTTGGCATCTGCGAAAAAAATTTGTGGTGTTAATGTTAAAACACACACACACGCACCCCCTCACCCACCCACACACACACCTCTTCACCGTTGCCGGAGGTGATGAAGGGAAGAAGTGTGAGCAGGATCAAGGTTGCTGGACCACTTTCAAATCGAAAAGAATGAAGGGGCCTGAAAGAAGGATGAGTCGTAATCCCTCCGATAAGCCCAGAAGAAGGGATTGGGTTTGCACATCCTGCTATTGCTGTAATTTTCGGCGAAGAAAATTGTGGCGCAGGTGTTGTAGAGGCCGGTCAGCACTGCAAACTCCTACGGTAGACAAGATCACAGGGTCGTCAGATACTCGTGCGCCTCAGCCTGTCGGCAATGATTCTACAGATTAGATGATTTTTTTCGGCCAGATAGAATGCTTCATCAACTCGAATTCTGATTCCCTAAGCTGCGGGTGAAGCCGACAACTCCGCCCCCAAACCACTGAAGTCGAGTCGGTCGGCCGGATCTCCGGCAATCGGAATCCAGCGCCGAAGTGGATACGGGGCTTGACCGTGGTGCAGTACATCCAGATAGGTCTGACCCTGACCCATATCTCAACTTGTTGCTTCAGCAGTGCGCTCCCCCTCCGGTTGCTGAAGGTCCTTCCCTCCTTTGCCTGGTCGACCAGGGACTCGCAATGACGCCCTGCGGCGTAATCGAGCTGCAGCCTCAGGCGTCCTCCCAGCTGATTGTGGAGTCTGGTGAGACCTCTAAGTCGACTGGACCACGTCGCTCCGCATGGCTGTCCGCTGAAGGGTCGATTCAGAATAAAGGGGATGGTGAGCCATTTCAACTGTTGTTGTTGTACGCTATCGCAGATTTTACAAGCAGAAGATACCAGCATCTTCATGCCAAGCAATTGTTTCGGAGATGCGGACCAAGAGGAGTGGGTTACACCCACAATCAAGGAAGGTCTGATCGGGGTTTGATTGCAATGTTTTTTCTAATGCGGATCCTATCTTGGAATATACCCGGCTATTCTTATTAAATATCATTGGCCAAAAAAAGCGGAAAGTGGTGTGTAGAGACGAAGTTGAATCTCATTGACAGGACCATTCTGGATGGAATTTGGAAGGGATGTGGGTATGCCTTTAAACCTTCAAGGGGCAGATATGGTGAAATTCTTATCGCCTGGAAGGAGGGGATTGATGCTTCAGTTATCTATGAAGGATAGTATTCTCTCTTGGTGCTCATTAAGGACAGTTTGGACAAGTACTTAGTTTCTTTGCCCTTGTGCAGCAATTTCATGATATGTATGCCATTGTTGATCCTATTTCGATTTTTTACCATGCCACAATTTGGTTAAATTGGGGGATATGGATGGTTCTATTGTGAGAAAATCTGTTAGTTTTGAGCTTGGAACCGAGAATT
This sequence comes from Nuphar pumila, assembly GCF_984573655.1. Classification (NCBI taxonomy): domain Eukaryota; kingdom Viridiplantae; phylum Streptophyta; class Magnoliopsida; order Nymphaeales; family Nymphaeaceae; genus Nuphar; species Nuphar pumila. The sequence goes on from NC_143260.1 coordinate 87,856,555, forward strand.
TTAGACACATATATTGCATCAATGGTGAATGGAGGCTTCGTGTTCAGGTAGGTGGGCTGGACTGAACCTATTATCTAAACTAGTTTTTGCGAGGGGAAAAACTCATTGACTGGAATAGGACGATATGTTTGGCGAAGTTCAATAGTATTGAGTCTTGGGAGTCTCAGTTAAGGGTGTTGCAAGACAAGGAGGAAGGTGTTATACAGAGCCCGGAGGCCACTGTTTTGAAGAGGGTGAGCCAACGGTTGGTGCAACGATATTAGTGAATGGAGAGTGCAAGAAAGTGTTAGATGGAAGCAACGTGCAAAGGCCCATTGGTTGAAAGTATGAGGAACTCAACACTAAATACTTTCGTATGTGCACCTCCTCCATACGACAAGCTAATATTATTACATCTTTGGTTAATTATTTCAATGTTGGCAAGTCCTTCCGAATGCTTTTAATTTCTTTAAGATTCAGTTTTCGAACTGTGTTAGAATTGATTATGACATGTCGGGTATGGATTTCAAATCATTGAATGTTTCTCACTTGAAGAAATCAAAGTGGCGGTTTGAGCTCTACCAAATGGCAAAAACCCTGGGGTTGATGGCTTCCCAATTTAGTTTTTCAAGGAGACTTGGGACTTTGTTAAGGGGAATCTTCTACAGTCATTAGATGAATTTTATTTGAATGCTCGAGTGCCCCGTGGCTTGGCAAAATCATTGATCATACTTATACCCAAAGATCGGTAGGCCACAAATATAGACCCATTTCCTTAAGTGGGTTCGGTTTTCAAGATCAGTTCAAAAATTTTGGCTATTCGTATGAAGAAGCTTATCAGTCCGCTCATTTTAGATGTGCAAAGTGCCCTCATTCCTGGTTGACGCTTGCATGATTCGTATCGTGGTGGCACATGAGGCTATTCACTAAATCAAGGTCTTGGGTAAGAAATCTCTTATCCGCAAGATTGATTTAGAAAAGGCCTTTGACTCATTGGACTGGAGGTTCCTACTAAATTATATGTGAAACATGGGGTTTAGTGAAAAATGGATTTCTTGGGTACATGGTCTTCTTTCTACTACATCCATTGCAGTCTCTATTAACGGGGAATTTTAAAAACCAGTGAGGGGTCTACGTCAAGGGGATCCTCTCTGGGAGGCGACAAAGCATAACATGTGGTCTCCTAGGATGGTTCATAGATGCTTTGCGGAGACATCGGGGTTGCATATGAATAAGGGTAAAAGCCAAGTGTTGGTGATGAATGATGCCTCCGGGAAATTGCAATTATTGGCCTTTAAATTTTTTAATTACCAAGATGGGTCCCTTTCAATGAAGTATTTGGGTCTTCCATTGCACTTCGGAGTCTCAAGAGAACTGCATTGGGGTGGGATCGAGGACCGTGTTCGAGATAAGGTACAAGCTTGTGCGGCTTACGTATCACTCTAGTTAAATTTAATATTATCCTTGTCATGCTTCACTTTTTGCATACTTTCAGGTTACCTAAGAAGGTTGAGAAGCGCTTGATTGTCATTCTTCAGTGCATTATTTGGTTGGGGGAAGGCGGAAGGGAGGTCCAACTCCTTGGCTAATTGGTCCTTTATTGCTCGACCACTTGATTATGCGGGCTTGGGGGTTCCAAATCTGCACATATTCAATAAGGCACTCTTAGCTAAATGGTTATCAAGAATCTGCAAAAAAGAAAGGTTCGTTGGCAACTATCTTCTCACAAAAATATGGTTTGATTGGTCGGCCCTGGAACTGGTCGGAGAATCAGAGTTGGAGAAGGGGTTCAGGTGTTTGGAATGGGTGAGTGACTGTCCTTGATGACTTTTGTAGTGTCATCAGAGTGGAGGTCGGCGATGGCTGCTCTACCTTGTTTTGGCAGGATTGTTGGTGGGCCGATGGTAGGCTTCGTGATGCCTATCCCAAGATATATGAGGCTTCGAGGGATAAGTTTTTATGGGTGCAACACCTATGGTCGAGTAATGAAGGTGCTTAGGACATCATGCTTCATAGAGATCCAATGACCATTATGTTTCATCAATAGGCCAAATATGTCCAAGTTAACACAAAAGTCTTTGGTGCAAAAAGAGGATGAAATTTCTTGCATTTTAGCTAGTAATGGTGACTTCATGACTCCATTGTTTTATCATCCATTGGGAGGTCCTTCGATACAATGGTTTTTGAAGAAGGTATTATGGGGAGGGGGCCTACCTTCGAGGGGCTCTCTTCTTGGGTGGCAAATTATAGTTAGTAAGGTAAATACAAAGTTGAGATTACAACATTTAGGCCAACACTTGGCAAGCTGTTGTTCTCTTTGTCTATGAGAGGATGAGTCTACTCCTCATCTTTTCTATAAGTGTGACTTTGTCATAGGCATGCTTGCTCGTGCATGGGGGGACCTAAATCTACACAAAGATAATTTTATTTTTCCTAGGGATGTACTGATTGCAAACTTCTTCAATCCCTGAGGTCATCGTTGAAAATTTGTTTGGAGGGTTTGGATTCTCTCTACATGAAAGTTAATTTGGTGTGAAAGAAATAATCGTATTTTTAGGGGCCTTAGAGGTGACACTACTATGATTTTGGAGTCACTAATATATGCTATCACTAACAGGGTTCACAACAAATAGCATGGTCATCCATTGGACTGGATTGGCAGTCGTAGGGCAGTGTTTTGATTATGCAACTGAGGATTGCGATGATGTTTCTTGGGAATGACTGAAATTGAAACTGGCAAGAGAGGTTTATCATGTGTGTGTGTGAGTACGTGTGTGTGTGTGAATGTGTGTTTATTCCTTCATGTGTGTGTGTGGGTGGGTGTCTGTGGATATGTGTTGGTGTGCGTGCATGCAGGAATGTTCATCAAGGCTTTGCTCTTCTTTGATCCGTGCACGACCCACTCTCCTTGGGCCTTGGCTTCATTTGAGATTCCTCAATGTGCTGGGCAAAACTTGCATACCTGTCATTGTTGCTCTGTCGCACTTCAGAAGCTTGGGATTTCTATTTTTGCGGGAACAAATTTATGAGAGGTTGTACTCTGTCATGTTCAAGCTATGTTCAAGAAAGCTCATGTTGTCTTCCAATCTTCTTATCCACTACTTGCATCGTAGGGTGAATTGCATATCCTTCAACGTTCTTCTATGTTGTGCCTGCCTCCATTGAGGTTTTGTACAATATCATCAATCAGAAACTAAGTAAAAGAATCTTGTGCTTGAAGTGTCCTGGTTTGGATTATTTATGGATTGGTGATGGGGACCTATAGCCCACCCTATTTTGATTGTAGTCTCTATAAATGGAGTGAACGATGAATTTTTTAAATCAGCAAGGGGTCTATATCAAGGGGACCCTCTCTCTCCTATACTCTTTGTTATTGCGATGGAGGCTCTTTCTGTCATGCTTGACTCAGTGGGAACACTAGATTTGTTTCAAGGTTGCAGGATCTCACAGAGCGTCATGATCTCACATCTACTCTTAGGGAATGATCTATTGGTATTCGGAGAGGCGACAAATTCTTATGTGGTCTCTTTGGATGGTTCTTAAATGCTTTGTGGAGACATCGAGGTTGTATTTGAATGAGGGTAAAATCCAAGTGTTGGTGATGAATGATGACTCTAGGGAATTGCAATTAATGGCCTCTAAAATTTTTAATTGCCAAGATGGGTCCCTTTTAATGAAGTATCTGGGCCTTCTGTTGCACTCAGGAGTCTTGAGAGAACTGCATTGGGGTGGGATCGAGGACCATGTTCGAGATAAGGTACATGCTTGTGCAACTCGCTTGTTATCGAAATTTGTTCGTATCAGTCTAGTTAAATTTAATATTATCCTTGTCGTGCTTCACTTTTTATAAATTTTTAGGTTACCTAAGAAGGTTGAGGAGCGCTTGATTTTCATTTTTATCTGGTTGGGAAAGGCGGATGGGAGGTCCATCTCCTTGGCTAATTGGTCCTTTATTGCTCGACCACTTGATAATGGGGGCTTGGGGGTTCCAAATCTACACCTATTTAATAAGGCACTCTTAGTTAAATGCTTATGGATAATCTTAAAAAAGGAAGGTATGCTAAAAACTATTTTCTCTCAAAAATATGGTTTGATTGGTTGGCCCTGAAACTGGTCGGAGAATCAGAGTTGGAGAAGGGGTTTGACGGTCCTGGATGACTTTTGTAGTGTCATCAAAGTGGAAGTTGGCGATGCTTGCTCTACCTTGTTTTGGCAGGACTATTGGTGGGCTGATGGTAGGCTTCATGATGGCTATCCCGAGTTATATGAGCCTTTGAGGGGTAAGTTTTTACAGGTGCATCACATATGGTTGAGTAATGAAGGTGCTTGGGACATCGTGCTTTATAGAGATCCAATGGTCATTGTGTTTCAGCAATGGTCCACTATTATATCCAAGTTAGCAGTGAAGTCTTTGGTGCAGAAAGAGGATGATTTTTTTTGCATTCTAGCTAGTAATAGTGACTTCAAGACTTCACTGTTTTATCGTGCATTCGGGGGTCCTTTAATGCAATGGTTTCTGAAGTGTCCCTACCTCCGAAGGGCTCTCTTCTTGCTTGGCAAATTATGGTTGGTAAGGTTAATACAAAGTTGAGATTGCAACAGTTATGCCAGCAATTGGCAAGCTATTTTTCTCTTTGTCCGCAAGAGGAGGAGTCTACTCATCATCTTTTCTTGAAATGTGACTTTGTCAGAGGCATGTTTGCTCGTGCATGAGGGAACCTAAATCTATACTAGGATAATTTTATTTTTCCTAGGGATGTACTGATTGCAAACTTCTTCAATCCCCGAGGTTATTATTGAAAACTTGTTTGGAGGGTCTGGATTCTCTCTACATGAAAGTTAATATGGTGTGAAAGAAATAATCATATTTTCAGGGAGCTCAGAGGTGACTCTACCCTAATTTTGGAGTCACTAAGATGGTTTGTCACTAACAAGGTTCTCTGCAAATGGCAAGGTCAACCTTTGGATTGGATTGGCAGTTGCTGGGCAATGTTTTGATTATGCAACCGAGGACTACGATGATGTTTCTTGGTAATAATTGGAACTAAAACTGGCAAGAAAGGTTTATCATGTGTGTGTGGGTGGTGGTGGGGGGGGGGGGGGGGGAGGGGTTGTTTGTGGATATGTTATGGTGTGCATGCAGGGACGTTCATCAAGACTCTGCTCATCTTTGCTCCATGCACAACCCACTCTCCTCTGGCCCTGGCTTCATTTTAGCTTTCTTTATGCGGTGGAGAAAACTTGCAAACTTATTATTGATGCTCTGTCGATCTCCAGAAGCTTGGGATTCCTATTTTTGTGGGGACATATTTACAAGTGGTTATACTCTGCCATGTTCAAGCTAAGTTCAAGAAAACTAATGCCTTCCAATCTTCTTATCCACTACTTGCATCAGAGGGTGAATTGCAGATCCTTTAGTCTTCTTCTATGTTATGCATACCTCCATTGAGGTTATGTACAATATCATCAATTAGGAATTAAGGGAAAGGATCCTATACTTGAAATGAACTGATTTGGATTTTTTCTGGATTGGAGATGGGGGTCTATAGCATGCCTTATTTCGATTGTTGTCTCTATTAATGAAGAGAATGGGGAATTTTTCATACCAGCGAGGGGTCTGTCAAGGGGACCCTCTCTCCCCCATACTCTTTGTTATTGCGATGAAGTCTCTTTATGTCATGCTTGACTCTATGAGAACACTGGGTTTGTTCCAAGGTTGTAGGATTTCACAAAGCGTTACAGTCTCACATCTACTCTTTGCGGATGATCTATTGGTATTCAAAGAGGCGACAGAGCGTAACGTGGTGTCTTTGGATGGTTCTTAGATGCTTTGCGAAGACATGGGGGTTGCGTATGAATGAGGCTAAAAGCCAAGTGTTGGTGATGAATGATGCCTCTGAGAAATTACAATTGTTGGCCTCTAAATTTTTTAATTGCCAAGATAGTTCCCTTCCAATGAAGTATCTGGCCCTTCTGTTGCACTTGGGAGTCTCGAGTGAACTGCATTGGGGTATAAGGTACAGGCGTGTACAACTTGCTTGTTATCGAGGTTTGGTTGTATCAGTGTAGTTAAATTTAATATTATGCTTGTCGTGATCAACTTTTTGCAATTTTTTAGGTTACCTAAGAAGGTTGAGGAACACTTGATTGTCATTCTTCATCGCTTTATCTGGTTGGGGAAGGTGGAGGGGAGGTCCAACTCTTTGGCTAATTGGTCTTTTATTGGTTGACTACTTGATTATGGGGCCTTGGGGGTTCCAAATTTGCACCTATTTAATAAGACATTCTTAGTTAAATGGTTATGGAATATCTACAAAAAGGAAGGTCTGTTGGCAACTATTTTTTTTGCAAAAATATGTTTTGATTGGTTGGCCCTAGAACTGGTCGGAGAATCAGAGTTGGAGAAGGGGTTTGGGTGTTTGAAAGAGGTGGGTGATGGTCTTGGATGACTTTTGTAGTGTCATCAAAGCGGAGGTTGACGATAACTGCTCTCCCTTATTTTGGCAGGACTGTTAGTGGGCTGATAGTAGGCTTCATGATGCGTATCCCGAGTTATATAAGGCTTTAAGGGGTAAGTTTTTATGGGTGTATCACCAATGGTCGAGTAATGAAGGTACTTTTGACATCGTTCTTAGTAGAGATCCAATGGCAATTGTGTTTCAGCAATGGTCCACTATTATATCCAAGTTAACACAAAAGTCTTTGGTGCAGAAAGAGGATGAAATTTTTTGCATTCTAGCTAGTAATGGTGACTTCAAGACTTCACTATTTTATCATGTGTTGGGGGGGGGGGGTCCTTCGATGCAATGGTTTCCGAAGAAGGCATTATGGGGAGGGGGGCTACCTCCAAAGGGCTCTCTTCTTAGGTGGCAAATTATAGTTGAGAAGGTTAATACATAGCTGGGATTACAATAGTTAGGCCAACACTGCAAACTGTTCTCTTTTTTTGCAAGAGGAGTCTACTCATCACCTTTTCTAGAAATGTGACTTTGTCAGAGGCATCCTTTCTTGTGCATATGGGGGACCTAAATCTACATTATGATAATTTTTTTCCTAAGGATGCACTAATTGTAAACTTCTTCAATCTTGAGGTCATCGTTGAAAATTTGTTTGAAGGGTCTGGATTCTCTCTACATGGAAGTTAATCTGGTGCAAAAGAAATAATTGTATTTTTAGGGGCCTCAGAGGTGACTTAAGTGTAATTTTGGAGTCACTTAGATGGTCTGTCACTAACATGGCTCACAACAAATGGCAAGGTCAACCATTGGATTGGATTGGCAATCGTAGGATAGTGTTTTGATTATGCAACAGATGACTATGATGATGTTTATTGGGAATGATTGGAACTGGAACTGGCAAGAGAGGTTTATCATGTGTGTGTGTGTGTGTGCATTCATGTTTGTGTGTGGGTGTCTGTGGATATGTTTTGGTGTGCATGCAGAGACGTTCATCAAGGCTATGCTCATCTTTGCTCCTTACACGACCCACTCTCCTCAGGCCTTGGCTTTATTTAAGCTTCTTCATTGTGCTGGGCAAAACTTGCATACCTATCTTTTTTGCTCTGTCGAGCTTCAGAAGCTTGGGATTCCTATTTTTACAGGGACAAATTTATGTGTGGTTGTACTTTACCGTGTTAAAGTTGAGTTGAAGAAAGATCATGTTGTCTTCCTATCTTCTTATCCATTGCTTGCATCAGAGGTTGAATTGTAGATCCTTCAACATTCTTCTATGTTGTACCTGCTTCAATTGAGGTTATGTACAATATCATCAATCAAGAATTGAGGGAAAGGATCCTATGCTTGAAGTGGCCTGGTTTGGATTTTTTCTGGATTGGCGATGGGGGCCTATAGCCTGCCCTATTTCAAGTGCAGTCCCTATTAATGGGGAGAACGATAAAATTTTCAAACCAGTAAGGGGTGTATGCCAAGGGGACCCTCTCTCCCCTATACTCTTTAATATTGTGATGGATGCTCTTTCGGTCATGCTTGACTCTGTGGGAACACTGGGTTTGTTCCAAGGTTGCAGGATCTCACAGAGCGTCAAAGTCTCACATTTACTCTTTGCGGATGATCTATTGGTATTCAGGAAGGCGACATAGCATAACATGTGGTCATTTTGAATGGTTCTTAGATGCTTTGTGGAGACATTGGGGTTGTGTATGAATGAGGGTAAAAGCCAAGTGTTGGTGATGAATGATGCTTTTGAGGAATTGCAATTGTTAGCCTCTAAAATTTTTAATTACCAAGACAGGTCCCTTCTAATAAAGTATTTGGGCCTTTCGTTGAACTTGGGAGTCTCGAGAGAACTACATTAGAGTGGGATCAAGGATTGTGTTCGAGATAAGGTATAGGCATGTGCAGCTTGCTTGTTATCGAGGTTTGGTCATATCTGTGTAGTTAAATTTAATATTATCCTTGTCGTGCTCCACTTTTTGCAAATTTTTAGGTTACCTAAGAAGGTTGAGGAGCACTTGATTGTCATTCTTCAACGCTTTATCTGGTTGAGGAAGGCGAAGGAGAGGTCCAACTTCTTGCCTAATTGGTCCTTTATTGCTTGACCACTTGATTATGCGGGCTTCGGGGTTCCAAATATGCACCTATTTAATAAGGCACTCTTAGCTAAATGCTTGTGGAGATTATGCAAAAAGGAAGGTTTAATGATAACTATTTTCTCAGAAAAAATATGGTTTGATTGGTTGGCCCTGAAACTGGTCGGAGAATTAGAGTTGGAGAAGGGGTTCGAGTGTTTGGAAAGGGTGGGTGACGGTCCTGGATGACTTTTGTAGTGTCATCAGAGTGAAGGTTGGTGATGGCTGCTCTACTTTGTTTTCGAAGCATTGTTGGTGGGTCGATTGTAGGCTTCATAATGCCTATCCTGAGTTATATGAGGCTTTGAGGGGTAAGTTTTTATAGGTGCAACACTTGTGGTCGAGTAATGAAGGTGCTTGGGGCATTATGCTTCATAGAGATCCAACAACCATTATGTTCCAGCAATGGTCTACTATTATGTCCAAGTTAACACAAAAGTCTTTAGTGCAGAAAGCCTACCTCCGAGGGGCTCTCTTATTGGGTGAGAAATTATGGTTGATAAGGTTAATACAGAGTTGAACTTACAACAGTTAGGCCAACACTTGGCAAGCTATTGTTCTCTTTGTCTATAATTTGAGGAGTCTACTCCTCATCTTTTCTGAAAATGTGACTTTGTCAAAGGCATGCTTGCTCGTGCACGAGGGACCTAAATTTACACTGGGATAATTTTATTTTTCCTAGGGATGTAGTTGTACTTTTACAATGCAACTTTTAAAATGATATTTTCAATAAAAATTTGGAAAATCGACAGCCAAATATATAAAAACTGTCTTTCCACAATCATGGCAAGTACGGGTCGAATCCACAGGGAACGAGATAATATTCGATATTATCTCTAAAAAATCCAATATATTAATATCTTAAAATGTCTATAATAAATAAAAACAACTATAAATTAAGTCACACACTAATAAAATAAAAATTAACTAAAGAAAATTTTAAACTAAGTTGCTTAAGCTTCCTCTAAGTTCAAAGGGAATTTTTATCCTTTCAACAAATATGGTATTCACGATCTCAACTTAAATAGACCTTTAACCTGCAGTATGCTTGTCAACCTAAAAAAAATAAAAATAAAAAGTCAGTATTGGAATTACTACAATTAATTAAAAAACACAACTAAAAATAGTTCTAAAATTAATTAATACATAATTTGCACTCTAACTAAATTTAAACTAAGCGATAAATTCAAATAAAAATAATTATTTATTCTAAGACTAATTACACTAAACTCACAACCTGTAATTTGCAGAAACTATAAAAATTAATAGAAAAATAATTAACTAGTGAAATGTTTGTTTTGCCCTCACTCTAGTGCAAGAATGACTTTTTGATAGGTTTTCGAAAACAAAGGATTTGAGGGGTCAAATAGAATCCAAAAAATATAAACTTTGTTTTGTTGGATTCTTGATGTGTGTAGAAATCAGACCTTTTTTTGCAGATTTCAAAAATTCTTTTAGAATCTCCAGATATAAGCATTTCAAGAACGCTTAAAATCTGGAATTTTGCCTGTCCCAAAATTTGGACTTCCGAAAAAATGGTTTTTGAAAAACGCTTAAAAGTATGACCAAATCAACTTTGAATGAGTTGAATTTTGGTTTGCAGATAGAAGAAACGTTAATGAAGAGAATATAACTGATTTTTCTTAAAAAATTTGAAAAATTGAACATAAATTGATGAGTTCCACTAACTGCAAAATAGGGTTTAAAAGTTCAATTCAAAACTAATCAAAGTTCATTCAATTCATGCACTAACGCAATTAGACTTATGTAATAACAGACCAATCAGACCTAATATTATGCTAAAATACAGTAAACAGAATTAATTATGCTAAAGAAATTAAATCTAAAATTAAAACCTAAATTACTTTGAAGAAACAAGAAGTTAATTCTAAAGCAACAAGTAGATAAAACACTAAAATGACTAAAAAATATAAGCTAATACTAATGTACCTTAGTCAAGATATCAGACATCCTTATATGAACTCTACTTACACAGGAGATAATACAAAATATTAAATACTAATCTAACACATACACAACTTACCTACTACTCAAATTTGAATTGAGGCACATGCAACTAAGGTGACCCATCCTCTATGTGGGACCTACTTAGGACTTAAGTAAAAGAATAAAATGGAAATGGAATATGTAATTATGAATGACTCACTGCTTCTATGCAATACTAATTAGTAATTAACATGCAATGCATAAAACGTCTAAGTCAAACATTTCCTAAATTAATGAAAAATATAATTAACTATACTACACTACCTAATAGAAGAGAGGTTTTTAATACATAATTAAGCTGACTTGGATTGAGGTGGGGCCCAGGTAATCTATCTTTGGGGAGGCTACTTACCTTGTAGAGCCAAAAACGTCAGCCCTTAGTGGGCCTACACGTTTTTGGTTGAACTATTTGAATTGGCAAATTATCTTCTTCTTAAAGAAACACCAATCAACTATTAAGTAGGTGATTCAATTTTTGAATCACCTTACTTAATTAGATAATCAAAAGATCCTTCAAGGTTGGTGTCTTTAAGGAGACCCAGTACCTTCCCAATTTGATTTCATGAATTTTAGAAAACCCCCACAAGTTACCAAAATCGCCACTTGCTTTGAATTTCCAAAACTACCCTTCTTTCAAAATTCAAAAAAAATATAATTTATACTAACTAAACTACACTAACTATATAATAACCTAGATAATATCTAAATTATATGCAGGGATAAAATTGTAATGCAAGAAAAATCATAAATGGCTATTTAATGAAAAATGTCAATTCTATTTTAACTAACTATTGACTAAACCTAAATGCATTGAATCTAGACTACTCAAAATAAATTTCCTAAACCGCATGACACTTACTAAACTGTAAAAAAAAACTTGCTGGACTAACAATGGTTGTCATCCTCTTTGGAGAAGACAACAACCCCTAAAATGAAGAAAATTAATTTTACAATAGCGTTAAAAAAATGATTTTTAACTAATTAAAATACAACAATTTAAAAGCTAATTTTTTTATGACATTAAATCACTAATTAGACTTGATCCTAGGAGGTTAAAACAAAACTTTAATCTACTGCAATCAACTAAAAAAATCAGAATACCAAAAAAAAAAATTTAAACCTCAAAAAATTAAGCCGGTTTTCACAACCTAGCAAGGAAAAGCAAAATGAAATAAGTGACAAAGCAAGCTAATACAAGACTCTTTCCTATACGTAAAAATGTGATTTTCAAATACTACCACTGCTGTAAAAAAATCAGAAACTATGATGCCTATGAACAACTACCAACTCGATTTATCTAAGAATGGGATGGGAAGAAGACATACCTCTTGGTTCGTCCGACGAGGTTAGAGGGAGGGGGAGCGGTTAATAAAGATAGAAATCGCACCCAGCACATCCTTGGAGGTCTGCAATGATCCTCTACGCTACTGCACCCGTACGAAAGCCAAATCAAGAAAGGAAAAGATGAAGAGAAGAAGAAAGCTGCATGGGAGAAAAGGTGATGCCGCTCCTCATTGATGCGTACGACACACCACCGAGGAAAACTTCTGTAAGGTCTGCAACACCTGTGTGATCATCGCAAAATTTTTCCTCTCTTGTGGTTTCTCTCTCTTCCTTCTCTTTTCCTTTTTAACCTCTATTTTCCTCCTTTTTGAAGGGAGAAAAATAAAAGAAAGAAAATAGAAAGAGAAGAGAAAAGAAAGAAAGAAAGAAAGAAAGAAAGAAGAGGAACTATTTTGCGCGGTCTCACTTAACCTTAATTTGAAAACATTTAGAAATTTAACTCGCCTTCGTTTTTGAAAATATTGCGGGAAAATGGAGAGACAGGATTCGCTCGTCGGTACGAGGTTCGACCGTTCCTGGCGCCTTTACCAGGGGTAATCGAACCAAGGATCGAATCTATGCCTTTTGCTTTGCCTAAATATAATCTAAGAATTTATTCTAACTCTAAATGCACAAAGAATCATGCTTGTGCAATGCAAGGATATATACTCTTTCGAAAATTGATTTAGAAATTTCCAAGTATTCTGAGATGAACTTGGTAAAGGAGTGAAGAAATGATTTAATCTAATCTTAGAACTTGAGATAGATCAGAGGAGTTCTAATGTTTTGAAGTAAATCAGGATCGAAAGAATAAATGAGAAAGAATGACTTGAAGCTTTGAAATGAAAGGAAATGAAGTTTCAAAGTCAAAAACAGACTTTGAATTTGAATTTTGAATTTAGGAAAGGAAATGAATACTTGAGGTAGAATTGAATTTGGATTTCTGAAGTTTGAAATTTGGAATGGACTGAGAAAATCAAAGTGGCATTTAAGAATGAAAATGGATTTAAGGGGGGGTTCAGATGAGATGTGGAAATTGACTTGGGTTTGAAATCTAGATTTTGAAATTGAATTGGATCTTAAAATTGACTTAAGATCTGGGATCCGAGATCCGATGTAAAATTGGGTTCTGGATCCTAAGATGGATTTGAGATCCAAATGTAGAATTGGGTTCTGGATCCTAGAATGGATTTGGATCTAAAATCTGAGATCCAAAGTAAAGTTGGATGTTGGATCCTAAAGTGGAATTGGATCTGAAATCTGAGATCCAATGTGGAGTCGAATTCTGGATCCTAAAATGGAATTAGATCTGAAGTCTGAGATCCAATATGGAGTCGAATTCTGGATCCTAAAATAGAATTGGATCTGAAGTCTAAGATCCAAAGTTGAAATTGGAGTCTGGATCTGAAGTCTAAGATCCAAAAGCGGAATTGGACTCTGGATCCTAAAGAGGAATTGGATCTGAAGTCTGAGATCCAATATGAGTGTTGAATCCTGGATCCTAAAATGGATTTGGAGTTAAATTCAGAAGATGAATCAAGAACTTCCAAGTTTAATTTGAACTTTGGAAAATGATTTTTAGAAATTGAATCTTTGAATATACAAATAATTTTCAAAGTCAAATTAGACCTTGAATTTGAAATTTAGAAGATGAATTAAGAATCTCAAAGTTAAATTAAACTTGGAGATTGGATTGGAGTTTTGAATAAATTTAGAATTTTTGAAATCTGATTTGAATCTGAATGTAAAATGAATTTGAAATCTCAAAGTTAAATTAAACTTTGAAAGCGAAAATAGAATTTTGAAAATGAAAGGATGAATCGGATTTGATAAGGATTGAAGATAGATTGAGGAAGATATTTACATTTACTTGGAGTTTTTGAAAAATGAAATTTTGAAAGTATGATGTAATTCTATCCTAAATGAATGAATTTGAAGGATTTGAAATTGGATTTTGAAAAGCTATTCCATTCTTTTAAATGAATTAAAACAAGATTGAAGATATAATACATTCTTGACTATGGTCATTGAATGTATTATATAATAATCTATATTTAAATTCAAGAGAAGAATAAAATACATTTGGTGCTTTTATAGAATTTAAAATGAAATTAACTCTCAATATACCCTGACTATGGCCATTGGTATATATTTTGAGTCAATTTTAAGTTAAATTCTAATAAAAGGAGAAAATATTTAAGAAAACATGATGAGTTTTAAAAATGGATCTAGTGTGGATCCAATGTTATTTCGTAAAAGATAAAAATCCTAAGTTTTGTTTACATCCTGACTATGGCCATTGATGTAAATCATCAACTTAGGATTTATTACCTCTTATGAAATGGTGCACGTGCCATTCGTGTTCCCATTTGTGAGATTTTGAGAAGAAAAAAAAAAGTATGAGCAATTTGGGGCACTATTATGCTCATTCATTTTATCTAATGCAGAAAGATATAAAATTTTCATTGACATCTAACTATTACATGGTTTTGAGTTTAACTCAAAATTTACAAGAGTTACTAATTCTAAGCAAAGAAACAACAAATTTTTTTTCTCTGCAAAACAGGATTAGCATTACGCAAAGTGTAAAGAGCAATTCATAAATTCTACTAAGACTAGAATATACACAATGATGCCTAAATATCTAGGAGGGAATGGATATTAATACAGGTATGGAGTACGTCGAACTAATGAGAAAGTATTGTGTTGTAATGTATATGACAAAGCTAAGTGAATGCCAATGGACTGAGCAGATGTTAGGACTAACATTAATGGATGCTATAAAACCCTGAAGTTACCACTATGTACACTAAGAAAACATCAAGGATCAGTCGTATATTTTATGGTGAAGATCAATGTTTGAATCGGGACTGAAAATCATCAATCCATAGTAAGCAAAAGCATAGCAATACTTAATTAAACCTGATTGCAAGATTCTAATACAACACCTAAAGGTACAACACATACGATACTCGACATAGCGTTGAGCATATGATCCTACTCTATTTAATGCACAGCTAATAATCTAACCATGTGGCACACCGACCCAACGAATGATATATACTGAGTGTTGCGCAGATGGCAACATTATCTATGCCCAGGACAGAGAGAATGAAAACATGAGGGTTGGTGACTGACAGGAGTCGGCGGGACTGAATGATGGGCCATGCAGCATAATACAGGGATGAGTTCCAAGATTCTAAAACCGAGATTAACATATGGACACATGGAACTGATCTTGTGGAAGCCGATAACCCTGTGACATAAGCTTTATGTGCCCTTTGGATGACTGCTTGACAGTCACTGGAACCAGTCCAGGAAAGCCCAATAGGTCTGTGGGCTACCTTGAGTAGCCATGAACTAATTGACAATAGCACTAGTGTAGAATCTCGATGGTGCTAACAGACAGACCCTTAGCAGCACCCATTTACCGATTTAACGCATAAACCAGTAGGACTGAGGACGCGATAAGATGAACATGGATGGGAAAGCAGTGAGTGCAGAAATTTATAACGACAGTGGGTCTGATATACAAGGGATATGCAGAAAATGCATTGGACGTGAGGTTTGTAAGTGATAATGAATGTAATAACGATACTATAGCAGTGGACGAGTATGCAAGGGGTGTAAGAGGAGGGATATGACCTGATAATGAGTGGATCTAGGCAGTCTGAGCCGATCCAGCAAAATATCTTAGCTAACACTGTAGACCAAACTCGACCAACCCTATTGAAACGACCCTACTTGATGTATTATGACTTTATCAATACGTAATTACATATGATACATTTCCTGAGGTGGGAATTCAAGGGCTTTATACAGCACTCAGACTTAATGTAGCATTGGTGTGATGAACCTAAATTTTTTTTTTTATGACAAACATTCGCAGAGAGAAAGAACAAAAGGAAAAAAAAAATTAGCAGAGTTCTACATGATTCATGGGAAAATTTAAGCAAATCTCTACAACCGAAATTTAGATCTAACAATTCGACCAAATGGATGCTAGAGGAAAATTTTCAAACCTGTGTAAGCTGCTGTGGTTAAGAGTTCGTCGACAACCAGATAGCCTTGCGCTGCCAGAAACAGGAAGAGCAACAGAGAGATTAACGACAGATTATGCGCGAGAGCGATGGGGTCAAAGAAAGAATCTGATCTCCCTCCTTTCCTCCTGCATGCTCCTTTTAAAGAGGAGGTGGAAGGGTCCGGAGGGTTTGGGAAGGTGGTCAGTTGGCGATCAAGGGTTGCGATGAAGGATGTTAGTGAGAGTCAGCCAATCCGAGGGTCCAGGATGTAGGGAGCTCTTCCCAAAGGGGAGAAGAAGGTGATCGAAGCTTCTGGAAGAAAAGGGGGGCGCGAGGCAAGGTGGAGCGCATGATTTGGTTGTTGATGATGAACGAAGGAGCGGGGAGGACAGAGGCGATCAGAGGGTTGATGATGGAAGATGAACGCACATGGGGGTGGTCGGCCATGGAGGGAGAGAGAAGCGAGAGCGGGTCGTTTCCTCTTTCTCAAATTTCCAAAAGAAGGATTCCCTCTTTCTAAGTTTTTTGTAAAATGACTCAAAATGAGGTTTTTGGCAAAAATTCCATTTTCAAGTTTTAAAAACTATTTGCTTTTCCTCAATTTTTCATTTTCATATTGCTTTTCCATTTTTTTGTATTTTTGTAGGAGAAAATTAAGATTTAAAAAGAAAACAAAGTTTCAAACACTAAATTTTTGTATTTTTCTGAGAAATATTTACAAAAGTATTCTTCTGAGAATTTTAATCCCTTTCGAGAAAATTTCTTCAAAAAAGGGGTTTTTGACCCAAGTTTTGAGAAAATATTCGAGTTTTGACACTCGAATCGAGAAATACAATGTGATGGATCCAAACGGATGTCGAATGGACTGTCCGAGCTATTTAAAGGCTATTTTTGGTATTTTCTACAATTTTAATTTAAAATTTGAACAAGGAGGCTCAGATTTAGATCTGGACGATGGATCCAGATCCAAAATCAATTTAAACATATGAAATGAATTTAATTTCAATAAAACTAGAGAAATGAACTAGAATTTAGATTTGAAATGACCCAATTTCTTAGAAAATGATATCAAGGACAGAAGGGGAATATTTAAAAGATTTTGAAAAATTTGGGGTGTTCACAGATGCCCTTCTTTGCTACTAAGCCGGTTGAAAGCCGAGCTTAGTGGCAAAGAAAACACTCTAAATTTTGAAAAATGCCCCAGTCAACAGATCTGAACTGGGTGTGGAAGAATTTGATTTAAAAGACATGTTTTTCAGATTTGGAACTTTATCCTTGAATGGCTTGGGGAAGACGAAATCCTCGAAAAATGATATGACTGAATAAATAGAAATGAGGAAATCGTGATGGGACTTTTGGGTGATGATCCCCAAATGATGAAAGATAGGAGTTTTGATCAAGTCTCCTGGGTGAGGCAAGATCAACTTTTGAAATGACTCAGGTTTTTAGCCCTTAACCTGGATGGGACGAAAATAGATCAAGATAACTTGGATGGGGAAAGGAATATTAGCAGACCTCGATGGGGCATTTTGAGAGAAATGCCTCGTGAGACGAAAATTTAAAACATGATCCTTTCTCGGATGGATGTAAAAAGAGCACAGATTCCTTTGTGGGGGGGAAACCATGATGGGACGGGGAGGATTACCTCGTCGAAATGAGGCTCAGGTTTAACCCAAACCTGAAAGGAAGGCACCTCACGGAGTGAGGTTCAGGCTTCACCCTTATCCTGAAAGGGATGGCCATACGGAACCCTCGAATGAGGACGCCGAGATGGGACAAAAAGGAATATATCATCAGAAGAAAAATTTAAATTTAAGCCTTGGCCTGAGTGGGGGATGGTACCGAGTCTTCGGATGAGGAAACCGTGATGGGACTAGAAAGGACATCTAGTCGGAAATGGGACTCAGGTTTAACCCTAACTTGAACGGAAGATACCTTGCAGAACGAGGTTCAGGCTTAACCCTTAACCTGAAAGGGACGACCATATGGAATCCTTGAATGAAGAAACCATGATGGGACCTTCAGAATTTGGACGAACAAATCTGAAAGGGGTTCGCGAGAAGAGAAAAACAAGGGATTCCCTAAAGCTTGGAAAAATGGATGATCTTAGGCGCCTCATTGCTGAGACTAAAATCAACTTTCTAAAAACAGATGACCTCTCGCAGAAGGTTGGGTGATACCTCGAGGAACGTGGTATCAGGTTTAATCCTTAGACTGAATGGATACAGAATCCTCGAGGAGTGAGAAAAATTGTGATGGGCCTCTAGACTTTGCACAACAAGTCCAAGAGGGGTTTTTGCAAAAGGATAAAAATGGGGGGTCCCTAAAGCTTGAAAATGGGTTGTTCTTGGGCGCCTCATTGCTGAGACTGAAAATAGCTTTTGACAATAACAGATCTTTTGCAAAAAGTTCAGGTTTAACCCTTATCCTGAGCGGGAACTGTCCATGGCGGGACAGTGGGGAGCACAGGGAAGTGTGCGAATCTGAGAGTGCTCAGATCAGGCGGAAGGAAAGGACTTTTCAGTCCCAAGGAGGAATGACGTCAGGATACGTCAAAACGATCTTCAAGTTCACACTTCATGTTGGGATAACTAAAAAATATGCCAAAAATTGTAGTTGGTTCAGAATGATTGAATTGTGCTCATGTGTGAAAATATCACCTCTTTCTACCTAGAGTATTAATTCCAACAGGGCTAACTCTATAGAATTAAGAATCAAATTCAAATTTATTGTTGTTGAGTTTCTTCAAGGAAGATATCAATTTCCTTGATATGAAAGAGAGGAAACATTCTTAGCTTCATAAAAGCAATTAAGTGAAAAGATATTGATAAAGGATTTCACATAGATAAAGATGATTCTTGACAGTTTCGGGCAGTTTGATATCCTGGGCATTTCCCATGATGATCTTTTTGCACTCTTTTGAACAATGGAGCTTTCTTGGCTTCTTTCACATCATCCTTTATTTTGGAGATGTCCTGACCTCTTCTCTCTTTTTCGAGGAAGGGTACGTCACAAACTCCTTCATCTTGGAGATGCTCCGATCCTTCTTTTTCTTTCTCAGGAATTATGACATTGGTTCTTGGGTTGAAATCTCTAAATGATAGCAAAAATCAAATATTTTTTAGGGTTTGTCGGTAGGTTCATCGCATCCGCCTTCATCTCGACGGTGATCCGAACTTTCCCTGGAAGGATCCGTCACAAACTCTGTCATCTTGGAGATGTTTCAATTCTTCTTTGGTCCCGGGGGTCTACTCTCTTGGTTCGCCTTCATCTTGACGACAATTGAGAGATCCTTTTTGCGGATATTTGATTGCAGCTTAGCTGAGGATATATGGATTGGGTAGGTCCTTTTTACTGCCCAGGATATTTCCACTATCTTACCGCCACAAGAATAATCTTTAGGAATGTGTCATGGCTATGATCAATATCAGTTCACTTATGGCTTTTCAACATCATTGAATTTTCCTTTGCTGGTCATATCGAAGATTTTTCTTCATCCTCTTGGTTGACCAACAGAAAAAGCTTGAATTTAGTTCTTATTTCGCAAGAGTCTTGCTCTTTTGAAAATGATACTGAAGATAGTTTGAGATAATTCTTTGTGCGATGAAAACTTTGAGATCAACAATGACTTTTGAAAGCAAATTGGCAACGTATTACAGAAATCCTCGATGAAAGAAATCACTTGATATCGAATTGACACGTCCATGACAAAATTCTCCTCTCTTTTACCCCAAAAAGAGAGACTCAGGCTTAAGCCCTTACCTGAATGGGAAGTTGAAAATACTCCTCTCTTCCCTGAAAGAGGAGGTGTTTGCAAAACGGAACTTTCGAAGAGAAATTAAGTTTTCGTCAAAACTCCCTATCTTTAGGCTTCTCTTATGAAAAGGCGGCCGAAAAACAAAGTTGAGAAAGTATCACAGAGGAACGAGTCCATCACACTCTCCCTAGAAGAGGGTCCTCTGTGAAGGGGTTGGCCAAAGATGATAAAAACAGGGGCCACAAAAGAAACGAGCTTCCGTCGAAGCTCTCCCTGGAAAAAGGGTTCTCTTGTGTAGAGTTGGTTGTTGTTTTGCAAACTGTTCGCGAAAAAAAATGAGTCCCTTCAAACTCTCCCTGGAAGAGGGTTCTTGTGAACGGAAGATGGTTGCATGCGAAAGGAACGAGCTCCCTCGAACTCTCCCTGAAGAGGGTCCTTCGCAAGAAAAGATTGATTTTTGGATAAAATGATAACCTGAAGGTTGAAATTTGAGAATTTAAGACTTGAGTTGTTTGGTTAGTACAAAGACTGAACCTGGAGGGCTAACTGATCAGTCAGCCAAACACTAGCACGAGCGCTAGATGTTCCAGTACGAGCGCTGGATTTCAAAGAGATGCCCCAGCACGAGCGCTGGGTTTTTGGAAATGCATACCAGTACGAGCACTGGATTTCAAAATGCATACCAGTACGAGCACTGGGTTTTTGAAAAGGAGGATTTGAAAAATGAGACCGACATGAGAATTAAGCGAGAATGATTGCCGGTGTTTCAGGATTATCCCTTATCCTGAAGGGGAAGTTTAAGGAGAACTCCGCTCCACAAGTGAGCATTAAATTGGCAAGAAGATTCAAGTCAGAATTTTGAAAAAAATGAGGATGTATAAAAGCGAAAATCCAAGTCAGGACTCAGTTTTTCAAATATAAGAAATGGGTGAGAACTGAGCTTGAAAAACTCGAATTCTCCACACGACAAATCATCCAATACGAGCATTGGATTCAAAAGGAAGTTCAAGTCCGAACTTGAGGCTTCAAAAATAAGAATATACAAAAAGGAAAATCCGAGTCGGAACCCGGTTTTTAAATGAGTGAGAATCGAGTATGGAAAAACTCAAATTCTCAAAACGATGATTTGTCCAACACGAGCATTGGATTCAAAAGGAAGTTCAAGTCGGAACTTGAGACTTCAAAAATAAGAATATGCAAAAAAGGAAAATCCGAGTCGGAACCCGGTTTTTAAATGAGTGAGAATTGAGTTTGGAAAAACTCGAATTCGCAAAACAATGATTTGTCCAACACGAGCATTGGATTCAAAAGGAAGTTCAAGTCGGAACTTGAGACTTCAAAAATAAGAATATATAAAAGGGAAAATCTGAGTCGGAACCCGGTCTTTAAACGAGTGAGAATTGAGTTTGGAAAAACTCGAATTCTCAAAAACAATGACTTGTCCAACACGAGCATTGGATTCAAAAGGAAGTTCAAGTCGGGACTTGAGACTTCAAAAATAAGAATATATAAAAAAAAGGAAAATCTGAGTCGGAACCCGTTTTTTAAATATAAGAAAAGAATGAGAATGGAGTTTGAAAACTCGAATTCTCAAAAACAACGATTTGTCCAACACGAGCATTGGATTCAAAAGGAAGTTCAAGTCAGAACTTGAGACTTCAAAAATAAGAATATACAAAAAGGAAAATCCGAGTCGGAACTCGGTTTTTTAAGAAAGATAATGGAAAATGAAATCTTGAGTCGGAACTCAGATGGGAAGGAAACAATCTCAACCTGGGAGTCGGAACTTGAAGGATTGACAAAAACGTAAATAGATTTTGATGATGAAGATGAGAGATTTATTCGAGATCCTTGACCCAAGGTGACCTAAGATTCAAATGGCTTCAGGATCTTCCCCCATCCTAAAGGAGTATAGAATAAAATTTGATGAGAATTAAAGAATTTATGGGGGAATAATTCAGATTTATCCCTTAACTTGAAGAAGAATAAAATTTATAAACATGGAGAGGAATTTAAATAGATTTATTGGAAATTTGTTTTGAAAAAGAATTCTCACGGGTAGCAGCGATGCTCCTATGAGGGGTATCAGGATTATCCCTTATCCTGAATGGGAACACCTCGGACAACGAGGGTCAGGTTTTTCCCTTAACCTGAGGGAAAAAAAATAAAAGAATACCTCATGGGAAAGAGGCATCAGGTTTATCCCTTAACCTGAAGGGGTTTTGAAGATAAAGAAAAAAATTGACAATAAATTGATAAAACTTGATTAGATAAAAAGAAAAATGAAATGAACGCAATTTAATGAAGATAATCAAGTTAACAAAGAGTTGGTAAGAATTTAAAAAAAAAAAAAGATCCGTCTGACCCTGCCTGCATTATGATGAAGGAAGATAAGCATAGATTAAAATAAAATGTTCCAGTATCAGGGAAGGATGTGAGAACTTAACAGAAGATTATTGCTTTATTGAAATACTTTTGAAGAGTACAAAAGGTCATGATGAATAGTTTAAGTATAAAATATTTTCAAATGTAAAGCATTAATAAGATCTGGCACTTCCATTCCATCTGCGTTGATCAGACGATAGGAATTGCGAGGCAGTGCTTCCTTAACCACATAAGGGCCTTCCCAATTGGGTGACCACTTGCCCTTTGGCCGGTGCTTGAGATAAGCTGTCGATCTGAGCACAAGATCATTGACTCAGAATCTTCTCTCAATGACTGATTTGGCATAGTGCCGAGCTACCCTCTGACGATAGGCCTGAGCGTGTTCCGCTACCTTGAGCCTCTTCTCATCTAATAGATCCAGTTGTACCAACCTCTGCTGCTGATATTGATCAAGCGGGAGTTCGATGAGCGATGCAAACTTGAGTGCAGGCTTCTGAACGTGGAGAGGTAACACTACCTCAGTCCCGTAGACGAGCTCTGAAGGAGTGACATTGGTTGAAGTCCGAATGGTGGTTCGGTACGCCCAAAGTGTATCGTGCATCTTCTCATGCCAATCGCGACCTGTTTCCACTGTTCTTTCCAGAATGCAGATCAAAATCTTGTTGGTGGCCTCAGCCTGACCATTCCCTTGAGGATAGTAGGGAGCTGAGAAATGGTGATGAATCCTGAACTTCGAGCAGAAAGTCTTCATCTTCTCATTCTTGAAATGACTGCCATTGTCTGATACAATATCATGTGGGACGCCGAAGTGGCAAAGAAGATTTTTATGGATAAACGAAACCACATGCCGGCCTTCTACTGTTCGCAAAGTGACAACTTCGACCCATTTGGTGAAGTATTCTGTAGCCGCGAGGAAGTATCGGTGGCCATTAGAAGCCGAAGGAGTGATTGGACCAACTACGTCGAAGGCCCACATCAAAAAGGGCCAAGGAGAGACCACGGATTGCAAGTATGCGGCTGGCGCATGAATGGAAGGTGCGTGCATCTGACATTTGACACACTTCCTCACAAATTGATGACAATCTTGCTGCATGGTTTTCCAGTAATATCCTGCACGGATAATCTGCTTGACGAGTGTTTGGTAGCCGATGTGGCCACCACAAATTCCCTCGTGTGCCTCTTGGACAACCTCTATGGCTTCGTCCTTATCTAAGCATCTGGCATACTCAGAACTGAACCCACGATGGTAGAGAGTATTGGCAAGGATGAAATAACGGGCTGACATGCGTTGGATTGCACGTTGCTCCCTTCTTGGCATTTCCGCTGGGAATTTACTAGTTTCGATGAAGTTTTTGATGTCTTGGTACCAAGGCTTCTCTTTCTGGGTGGCTTGGTTCACTTGTTCAGTTGGAATGTAGGCAGGTTGATCAAGTCTGCCGATCTCGAAGGAACGACAGAATTCACTGACTTTAAAAGACAAAATAGAGCCTAAGCAGGCTAGGCCATCGGCTATGTGATTGAATTCTCTTTTGACATGGTTGAGCTAAAACTCTTCAAAATTGCCTATGAGGGCTAAGGCAATCTTTTGATAAGGGATTAACTTTGAGTCATTGACTTGCCATTCAGCATTAACTTGACTGACAACAAGTAATGAGTCGCCGAAAGCATGTACTCTTTTGACATCGAAGTCTTGCAAAATCTTGAGGCCTTGTATTAGAGCTTCATACTCGGTCATGTTATGAGTACATTGGAAGTCGAGTCTGAGGGAATAAGGGAGCATCTCCTTTTCAAGAGTGATCAACAAGATCCCAATCCCTATACCAGACATATTTCTGGCTCCATCAAAGAATAGAGTCCAGACTGGAGATTCTTGGATGCTACAGATGCGATCGTCGGGAAAGTCGTCTTCCGCCTTGATCTCTTCTGTCAACGGGAAATCTGCCAACTGATCTGCGATGGACTGACCCTTGACTGACTTTTGAGAAACATATTTCAGGTCATACTGCATTAGGAGGACTTGCCATTTCGCAATCCGTCCAGTAAAGAAAGGCTGCTCAAGGATGTATCTGAGAGGGTTGAGTCTTGACAGAATTTTGATTTCTGAAGCCATCAGATAATGCCTCAGCTTCTGGCACATCCATACTAAAGCTAGACATGTCTTTTCCATCTGAGAGTATCTCTTCTTGTAATCAATGAAAGTCTTGCTGATGTAGTAGATGGCATGCTCTATCCGGCTGCCTTCCTCATATTGTGCAAGAAATCCGCCACAAGCATTCTGATTGACATAAATATATAAGAGAAGCGGTTTTCCAAGTTCTGGTGGCTTCAGAACAGGTGGATTGAGAAGATACTTGATGCGCTCAAATGAGAGCTGGCATTCTGGTCCTCATTCAAATTTCACTTCTTTTCTTAATAAGTGATTGAAGGTCTTGCATCTCATGGCCAAATTGGAGATGAAGCGCCGGATAGACTGAATGCGACCTTGAAAGCTTCGCAGTTCTTTGAGGTTGGTGGGAGGCGGCATATTAATGATCGCCTTTGCCTTGGCAGGATCTACTTCTATGCCTTTCTTGCTGATCATGTAGCCGAGCAACTTGCCTGACTCTACTCCGAAGACGCATTTTTGTGGATTGAGTCTCAGCTTGTAGAGAATAAGTCTTTCGAAGACTCGGCCGAGAGCATCAAGATGATCTTCTCCCTCTTTTGATTTTACCAGGATGTCATCCACATAGGCATCCATGTTCTTGTGCATCTGGTCATGAAAGATAACTGCCATAGCTCTCTGATAGGTTGCCCCAGCATTCTTGAGTCCAAATGGCATAACTGTATAGCAAAAGGTACCCCAAGGCATGGTAAAGGAAGTTTTGGATTGGTCACGAGCGACCAATTTGATCTGATTGTATCCTGAGTATCCATCCATAAAGGAAAACATGGCATGGCCTGCCGTGCTATCGATCAGAAGATCGATGTTGGGGAGTGGATAATCATCCTTTGGGGTGGCTTTGTTCAGATCTCTGAAATCAATACAAATTCGGACTTTGCCATTCTTTTTGGGGACTGCCACAATGTTTGCCAACCAGTCTGGATATTCGATGGTCCGAATGAACCCTGCTTTAAATAACTCTTCAAGTCCTTCTTTAACTTGTGGTGCCACTCGAGGATCCATTTTTCTGAGTTTCTACTTGATTGGTTTGCAATCTGGCTTCAACACAAGGCGATGCTAGACTAACTTGGAGTCTAAGCCTGGCATATCCTCATAAGTCCATGCGAAGACTTCCTGATGCTGTTTGAGAAAATAGACGAGCCTTTCCTTCTCATCTGAACTCAGACTTGAACCAATTTTGAGGATCTTCGGATCATCTTCTGAACCAATATTGACATCCTCTGTTGGATCTTGAACCAACGACGATGGTTTGTCCTGCTTCTGAATACTAGCGAATTCTGGCAAATCTTGAATTGCTGAGTCGAAATCTGCCAACTCTTCGATCTGCTGTCATTCTGCTGACTTCTGCCTCTGCTTTTGCCTTGCAGATTATGGCTGGTTTGGATTTGTTTTGAGAAAGATTGGTATTGATGATGAGCTTTTTGAGCGATTTAGGAGCCATGATTCCGGCAATCCTGTGAGCACAAAGAAGGTTTTTGAGAAAAGGGTAAAATGTTCGAAAACAACCTTTTGTACAGAAACAAGGATTGACAACATAGACAAGGATATAAGCAAAGAATTTGTGTGCACCAAGATGAATAGAGAAAACAAAGTTTTCATTGATTAAGTAAACTTTAATATTTACAAGTGATTGTTGAAGAAAAGAAAGAAACCGGGGCAGATCTTGCACTTACAAGATGACATAGCGAAAGAAAACAGAAAACGCTGGCATTGTCCTTATTACTGGGCTCCCTTGACGAAGATAGTGCGCTTGCCGGATGACTGGCCCGTGAAACCCAAGCCGGTACCGGTGACATGCTGAACGAGGATGATTGGCTCCAGAACGCCGTCTTCATTTCTGCCCAAACCCCTAAAGGGCTGATAACCGTGCTTCATTAGAAGATCAAATCCTTTTCTTGTTTTTGAGAACTGAGGAAAAAGAGGATGATCCCGAAAGGAGGTGCAGTTGAGGCGCCCACCTAACTTGAAAAAGTGGGGTCCCTGCCACTGGGCTACCACCGTTACGCTTTCTGTCAGCTGAACTTCTTTCAATTTCAGCATATCCAGGCTTTCACTCAGATTGATCTCATCGACTTCCCTGATGCTTGGGATGTCGGCAGTGAAAGTAGGATGGGGGATCATGAGCTGTGGGAGTCGCTCTTCCGGGTCCTCTCCTAGGACCGTAGTGATCATGCCTCCCTTCGACCATTTGATGCATTGATGCAGGGTTGATGGAACAACATTGGTATTGTGAATCCAAGTGCGTCCAAGCAACAGATTGTACGTGGGCGGTACATTGACTACGTGGAAAAGCATAGTATGCACTGAATAATTGATGAAGATTTCAAGAAATATTTCTCCCTTGGTTGTCTGCCCATGGTTGTCGAAGCCGTAGATCGTGATCGGATCTGGGGTATATTCCTCTTCTTTTAAACCCAACGCCTTGGCTGTCATCTCTGGACAGATATTGAGGCTGCTGCCCCCATCAACGAGCACATGAGGAACTGTCATCCCCCTGGTTCGCACCACTATGTAAAGTGCGTTGTTATGAAAAGAGTGAGGTTTTGGCAAATCCCATGATATCACTGAACTCATCCATTAGCAAAGTCATCTCTCCCCATGGAAACCAAAACGTGCAGGTACGCGGATTCCACCGCTCTGCCATAGCTTGAATCAGACTGCCGTTGATGGTTCGCTTGCCAACTGCCGATGCCATCTCCAATCCACAATCATCCAAGTGGTCTGGGAACATACGCGAGAAGGCGGTGAACCAAGAATAGTACCACCGAGGGAAGAAGGTACGAGACTGGTTGACCCGATGATCTGGGGTTCCATTCTTTATTTGATAAAAGACATGATCCCAAGGAAAAATAGCATCGGAAGATTCGGACGCCATCGAAATGATACTGAGGTGAGAGAGGAAAAGAGTCAGATAGAATGCAGGACTTACGGATAGACTTTTGATGAAAGAATAGGACAGACATCAATCCTGGAAATTTTGGAAAGAACAAGGAATTTTGAAAAAGACTTTCCAGGGTTTTTAAGGGAAGTTTTGACATATAAAAGGGAATAAAATATAGGTAAAGGGAAGATATGCACCTGGGGTTTTCGAAAATAGAGGGAAATTTTAAATAGTACACCCAAGGTTTTGAAGGAGTTTTTGATATACACAGGAGCATATAAGAAGATATTATACACTTATAACTGTACAAACAAGGATGTGCACACAGCACTCCCTAAAGGCTGACTTTAAATGCAATATTTGAAATGGCTTATAGGACCTTAATTCTAACTCTAAGATTTATATCATTTGATTCCAATCAAGGTATGCCGATATACTCAAGCCGAAGCTCGAAGTACGTGGCATATAAGATATCTCTTCGGTTCTAAGGTAATGGCTTCCCAACATCCTTGAGCACCTACCAATATACCTCGGACTATGGCCCTTAGGTACGTGGTAGGGGGGTGCGAACCCAAATAAGTGGTCCAGTTGTGAGGCTCTCTCCCGAACTATGGTTCAGTGAGACAGCCCAGCAACGTGAAGACCGGGACAATATAGGTAGGGATGTTTTCAAAATATGATCAACATGCAATAAAATCAGAAGGCTCTAATGCAAGTCCTAAAGAGATAGATTAAAATAAAAAGAAGCATACACTTGCATACATTGTTTTGCATTCAATCCTTAGAATTGAGGAGAGTTGTATTTCAACCTAAATCTAATGTGAACATGGATATAATCTCCTCAATATGGTCCTACCAAACCATACTTAGATCATATATGCAAATAATGTCAGCTTAGGACAGAGTCTAGGCTCCTAAGGTTTGCATGAAAATGAAGCTGACATAGAAGAATAAAGACTTAGAAAATATTAAAGCAAAGCAAAGGCATAGATCCAACTGGACGAAGACGAGTCCCATCTCGGTCGCCAAACCTGTGATCATCGCAAAATTTTTCCTCTCTTGTGGTTTTTCTCTCTTCCTTCTCTTTTCCTTTTTTAATATCTATTTTCCTCCTTTTTGAAGGGAGAAAAATAAAAGAAAGAAAAGAGAAAAAGAAGAGAAAATAAAGAAAGAAAGAAGAGAAACTATTTTGCGCGGTCTCACTTGACCTTAATTTGAAAACATTTAGAAATTTAACTCGCCTCCGTTTTTGAAAATATTGCGGGAAAATGGAGAGACGGGATTCGCTCGTCGATACGAGGTTCGACCGTTCCTGGCGCCTTTACCAGGGGTAATCGAACCAAGGATCAAATCTATGCCTTTTGCTTTGCCTAAATATAATCTAAGAATTTATTCTAACTCTAAATGCACAAAGAATCATGCTTGTGCAATGCAAGGATATATGCTCTTTCGAAAATTGATTTAGAAATTTCCAAGTATTCTTAGATGAACTTGGTAAAGGAGTGAAGAAATGATTTAATCTAATCTTAGAACTTGAGACAGATCAGAGGAGTTCTAAGTTTTTAAAGTAAATCAGGATCAGAAGAATAAATGAGAAAGAATGATTTGAAGCTTTGAAATGAAAGGAAATGAAGTTTCAAAGTCAAAAACAAACTTTGAATTTGAATTTTGAATTTAGGAAAGGAAATAAATACTTGAGGTAGAATTGAATTTGGATTTCTGAAGTTTGAAATTTGGAATGGACTGAGAAAATCAAAGTGGCATTTAAGAATGAAAATGGATTTAAGGGGGGGTTCAGATGAGATGTGGAAATTGACTTGGGTTTGAAATCTAGATTTTGAAATTGAATTGGATCTTAAAATTGACTTAAGATCTGGGATCCGAGATCCGATGTAAAATTGGGTTCTGGATCCTAAGATGGATTTGAGATCCAAATGTAGAATTGGGTTCTGGATCCTAGAATGGATTTGGATCTAAAATCTGAGATCCAAAGTGAAGTTGGATGTTGGATCCTAAAGTAGAATTGGATCTGAAATCTGAGATCCAATGTGGAGTCGAATTCTAGATCCTAAAATGGAATTGGATCTGAAGTCTGAGATCCAATATGGAGTCGAATTTTGGATCCTAAAATAGAATTGGATCTGAAGTCTAAGATCCAAAGTTGAAATTGGAGTTTGGATCCTAAAGAGGAATTGGATCTGAAGTCTGAGATCCAAAAGCGGAATTGGACTCTGGATCCTAAAGAGGAATTGGATCTGAAGTCTGAGATCCAATATGAGTGTTGAATCCTGGATCCTAAAATGGATTTGGAGTTAAATTCAGAAGATGAATCAAGAACTTCCAAGTTTAATTTGAACTTTGGAAAATGATTTTTAGAAATTGAATCTTTGAATATACAAATAAATTTCAAAGTCAAATTAGACCTTGAATTTGAAATTTAGAAGATGAATTAAGAATCTCAAAGTTAAATTAAACTTGGAGATTGGATTGAAGTTTTGAATAAATTTAGAATTTTTAAAATCTGATTTTAATCTGAATGTAAAATGAATTTGAAATCTCAAAGTTAAATTGAACTTTGAGATCGAAAATAGAATTTTGAAAATGAAAGGATGAATCGGATTTGATAAGGATTGAAGATAGATTGAGGAAGATATTTACATTTACTTGGAGTTTTTGAAAAATGAATTTTTGAAAGTATGATGTAATTCTATCCTAAATGAATGAATTTGAAGGATTTGAAATTGGATTTTGAAAAGCTATTCCATTCTTTTAAATGAATTAAAACAAGATTGAAGATATAATACATCCTTGACTATGGTCATTGAATGTATTATATAATAATCTATATTTAAATTCAAGAGAAGAATAAAATACATTTGGTGCTTTTATAGAATTTAAAATGAAATTAACTCTCAATATACCCTGACTATGGCCATTGGTATATATTTTGAGTCAATTTTAAGTTAAATTCTAATAAAAGGAGAAAATATTTAAGAAAACATGATGAGTTTTGAAAATGGATCTAGTGTGGATCCAGTGTTATTTCGTAAAAGATAAAAATCCTAAGTTTTGTTTACATCCTGACTATGGCCATTGATGTAAATCATCAACTTAGGATTTATTACCTCTTATGAAATGGTGCACGTGCCATTCGTGTTCCCATTTGTGAGATTTTGAGAAGAAAAAAAAAAGTATGAGCAATTTGGGGCACTATTATGCTCATTCATTTTATCTAATGCAGAAAGATATAAAATTTTCATTGACATCTAACTATTACATGGTTTTGAGTTTAACTCAAAATTTACAAGAGTTACTAATTCTAAGCAAAGAAACAACAAATTTTTTTTCTCTGCAAAACAGGATTAGCATTACGCAAAGTGTAAAGAGCAATTCATAAATTCTACTAAGACTAGAATATACACAATGATGCCTAAATATCTAGGAGGGAATGGATATTAATACAGGTATGGAGTACGTCGAACTAATGAGAAAGTATTGTGTTGTAATGTATATGACAAAGCTAAGTGAATGTCAATGGACTGAGCATATGTTAGGACTGACATTAATGGATGCTATAAAACCCTGAAGTTGCCACTATGTACACTTGGTAAGACAATACTAAGAAAACATCAAGGATCAGTCGTATATTTTATGGTGAAGATCAATGTTTGAATCGGGACTGAAAATCATCAATCCATAGTAAGCAAAAGCATAGCAATACTTAATTAAACCTGATTGCAAGATTCTAATACAACACCTAAGGGTACAACACATACGATACTTGACATAGCATTGAGCATATGATCATACTCTATTTAATGCACAACTAATAATCTAACCATGTGGCACACCGACCCAACGAATGATATATACTGAGTGTTGCGCAGATGGCAACATTATCTATGCCCAGGACAGAGAGAATGAAAACATGAGGGTTGGTGACTGACAAGAGTCGGCGGGACTGAATGATGGGCCATGCAGCATAATACAGGGATGAGTTCCAAGATTCTAAAACCGAGATTAACATATGGACACATGGAACTGATCTTGTGGAAGCCGATAACCCTATGACATAAGCTTTATGTGCCCTTTGGATGACTGCTTGACAGTCACTGGAACCAGTCCAGGAAAGCCCAATAGGTCTGTGGGCTACCTTGAGTAGCCATGAACTAATTGACAATAGCACTAGTGTAGAATCTCGATGGTGCTAACAGACAGACCCTTAGCAGCACCCATTTACCGATTTAACGCATAAACCAGTAGGACTGAGGACGCGATAAGATGAACATGGATGGGAAAGCAGTGAGTGCAGAAATTTATAACGACAGTGGGTCTGATATACAAGGGATATGCAGAAAATGCATTGGACGTGAGGTTTGTAAGTGATAATGAATGTAATAACGATACTATAGCAGTGGATGAGTATGCAAGGGGTGTAAGAGGAGGGATATGACCTGATAATGAGTGGATCTAGGCAGTCTGAGCTGATCCAGCAAAATATCTCAGCTAACACTTTAGACCAAACTCGACCAACCCTGTTGAAACGACCCTACTTGATGTATTATGACTTTATCAATACGTAATTACATATGATAAATTTCCTGAGGTGGGAATTCAAGGGCTTTATACAACACTCAGACTTAATGTAGCAGTGGTGTGATGAACCTAAATTTTTTTTTTATGACAAACATTCGCAGAGAGAAAGAACAAAAGGAAAAAAAAAATTAGCAGAGTTCTACATGATTCATGGGAAAATTTAAGCAAATCTCTACAACCGGAATTTAGATCTAACAATTCGACCAAATGGATGCTGGAGGAAAATTTTTAAACCTGTGTAAGTTGCTGTGGTTAAGAGTTCGTTGACAACCAGATAGCCTTGCGCTCCAGAAACAGGAAGAGCAACAGAGAGATTAACGACGGATGATGCGCGAGAGCGATGGGGTCAAAGAAAGAATCTGATCTCCCTCCTTTCCTCCTGTGTGCTCCTTTTAAAGAGGAGGTGGAAGGGTCCGGAGGGTTTGGGAAGGTGGTCAGTTGGCGATCAAGGGTTGCGATGAAGGATGTTAGTGAGAGTCAGCCAATCCGAGGGTCGAGGATGTAGGGAGCTCTTCCCAAAGGGGAGAAGAAGGTGATCAAAGCTTCTGGAAGAAAAGGGGGGCGCGAGGCAAGGTGGAGCGCGTGATTTGGTTGTTGATGATGAACGAAGGAGCGGGGAGGACAGAGGCGATCAGAGGGTTGATGATGGAAGAGGAACGCACATGGGGGTGGTCGGCCATGGAGGGAGAGAGAAGCGAGAGTGGGTCGTTTCCTCTTTCTCAAATTTCCAAAAGAAGGATTCCCTCTTTCTAAGTTTTTTGTAAAATGACTCAAAATGAGGTTTTTGGCAAAAATTCCATTTTCAAGTTTTAAAAACTATTTGCTTTTCCTCAATTTTTGATTTTCATATTGCTTTTCCATTTTTTTGTATTTTTGTAGGAGAAAACTAAGATTTAAAAAGAAAACAAAGTTTCAAACACTAAATTTTTGTATTTTTCTGAGAAATATTTACAAAAGTATTCTTCTGAGAATTTTAATCCCTTTCGAGAAAATATCTTCAGGAAAGGGGTTTTTGACCCAAGTTTTGAAAAAATGTTTGAGTTTTGACACTCGAATAGAGAAATATAATGTGATGGATCCAAACGGATGTCGAATGGACTGTCCGAGCTATTTAAAGGCTATTTTTGATATTTTTTACAATTTTAATTTAAAATTTGAACAAGGAGGTTCAGATTTGGATCTGGACAATGGATCCAGATCCAAAATCAATTTAAACATATGAAATGAATTTAATTTCAATAAAACTAGAGAAATGAACTGGAATTTAGATTTGAAATGACCCATTTTCTCAGAAAATGATATCAGGGACAGAAGGGGAATATTTAAAAGATTTTGAAATTTTTGGGGTGTTCACAACCTGTAAGAAAATACAGCACATACACAACAAGAAAACAAAAACAAGAATATAGAAGGAGGAGAAGAGGAAAGGAAGAGCATGCAATAGAAAAGGTGTGTGAGAGAAGGAGGAATAGAGGAGAGGAGAGAGAGAAGGGTTGAGTGGTAATTCCAAAATTCTAAAATCGTTCAACCCCAAAATTTTGAACTATTTAAACATCTAAAGTTATTCCTAATTTTAAAAGCCACCTAAATGCAAAATTAATTCTCATAAATGCTAAACTATATACTATTTACCACTAACTACCTAGCTAAATGCATTATAAAGAAGAGGTTTTCGGTAAAAGCTCATGAAAAAGCACTTTGGATCACGTGAGTTTATGGATATATAAAGTTTAAGTCCAGTCCAAGATCCAAACTTTGAGCTCTTGGGTCGGATCTGGATCTAATTGGCCTCAAAAATAGCTCCAAAATCTCAAAAGTGCTCTATTTTTCTCAATTTAACTCTGATTCTAGTGAAATTCGAACCGTAGCTCTTTCGTGTCTAAATATGTCAATACATGGGTTTTAATCTTTCAAAACATAATAAAATGCATGCATATTGTATGAAAATGATTTGCATTTCATGCATTATCAGGATGTACCGATTGCAAACTTCTTCAACCCCCAAGGTCAACATTGCAAATTTGTTTGAAGGGTCGGGAAGTTAATCTGGTGCGAAATAAATAATCATATTTTCAGGAGCCTTAGATGTGTCTCTAGTGTGATTTTAGTGTTGCTAAGATGGTCTGTCACTAATAGGGCTCTCTGCAAATGGCAAGGTCAACCTTTGGACTGGATTGGCCGTTGTAGGGCAGTGTTTTGATTATGCAACCAAGGACTGTGATGAAGTTTCTTGGTAACGATTTGTGTGTGTGCATGTGAGTACGTGTGTGTGTGTGTGAATGTGTGTTTGTTCCTTCATGTGTGTAGGTGAGTGTCTGTAGATATGTGTTGGTGTGCATGCAAGGACGTTCATCAAGGCCCTGCTCATCTTTGCTCTATGTGCGGCCCACTCTCCTCGGATCATGGCTTTATTTCAGCTTCCTCTATGCTTCGGGAAAAACTTGCATACCTGTCATTGCTGCTCTGTTGAGCTTCAAAAGCTCGGGATTCCTATTTTTGCTGGAACAGATTTACGAGTGGTTGTGCTGTGCCATGTATAAGCTAAGTTTAAGAAAGCTCATGTTATCTTCCTATCTTTTTATTCACTGCTTGCATCATAGGGTGAATTGCAGATCCTTTTAACGTTCTTCTATGTTGTGCCTGCCTTCTGTACAATATCATCAATCAGGAACTAGGGAAAGATGCTTGAAGTGGCCTGGTTTGGATTTTTTCTGGATTGGTGATGGGGGCCTATAGCCTGCCCTATTTCTCACTCTATTCTGTTATTCTGCTGTCTTGCGGCTAGGCAGATCTGACCTCACAAATCTCGGCCCTTCATGGCTGCTGTTTCACTGTTTATAATTTTGTTTTTGCTGTTTTCTGTTCATAGTGGTCCGCTCTGTTTTGGACTATCTATCTGCCTATAATGGGTGTGATATCCATTTATAGGTTCTCTGTGCTTTATTATGCTGCATTAATAATAGTTATTCTTCTTAAAAAAAATGAATTGGGAAGTGACGACTTCCTATTCTTGAACTGGATTAAGCCATTAATGGCTTCGGATGATAGGGCACAAAAGTTGTCTCCAGGCTTGAGAGGGCCCAAATCCACTTGCCATTCGGTACATTCATTGTTCCTACGAAAGCATTCAGTGTATAATTTCCACCGCACAGATCAGCTTCAACTACAAAATTATGTCTAGTCCAGTGTTGTTAGTATTGGTGCCTATCCACCTGAATCGGCCAATATGTATCATATCGCCTGAAAAACCGATATAATACTGACCTAAATCGGCTATTTTTTAAATAGGGTGCACAGCTAGTACCTACTCCCACCTAACAGAAGCTTTAGATTGTCAAATTTCTTTAACTTTTTTAGGTTCTATAAGTATTATTTAGTAGAAAACAAGTTTTGGATCATGTGATTATAACATACATGTATGTTTTTTAAGACCTTTAAAAATCAATGGCTCACAATGTGGCTTAAAAAATCTTACTTTTATGTCCAAAAAAACATGATCCAAAGTATGATTACTATCAAATAAACTATGTTGAGTACAGGTTTAATTGAGAAGATACAACCTACAACCATGATTTCTAGTATGTGAGAGTAGGTACTCCCGTAATACAGGTCTGATTCCGATACCCACAACATTGGTCTAGTAGTCACGCCTGTGCATGCACACACATGCAAAGCTGGTATGCATATGGAAGGCCAAAAACAATGCTTCTTTAAAAGCTTTAACTCCTGCTGTTGTTCCTTACATCAGCGGTGGATCTAGGAGACGGGATCATGTCAGAGTGTTCTCTGACGGTATTGCACTTGTGAATGCCTTTGATCTCAAGATGGATGGCATCCAAAACCTTTAGGAATGAGATGCCCATCACTTGAATGGGCGCCGCTTTTTATGTCGTTCGAGTTTCATATGGACGGCATTAGAATGATTTAAAATGAACGGTTCACAATGAGCAGTGGCTTAGCTAGGATTCATGTGAGGGGGGGGGGGCAAACAGGGGTGTAGCAAAAAAAAAATGGTGTGATAGTTGGGGGTTCGGGGGGCAGCGCCCCCGATTTTTTTTTTTTTTGAGATAAAATAAAAAATTGCTACAATTATTAATAAAAATCTATTTCATATGGACAAATCAAACTATTTGCTGCAGTCAGGGCTGGGCTAGGACTGGACTGGGCTAAAAAATGGATAAAAATCTATTTCATATGGAATCAGGGCTGGGCTAGGACTGGGCTTTTAAAAAAAAAATTAACTGTTTGGGCCCCAGCAGTCCTGCCCCCCCCCCCCCCCCCTCTTCTGACAATGAGCTTGTTCACTGTTTTGATGAGCATCATTCATCCAAGGATTCAATAATGACCGTCAGAGCTGCCTCTGACGTGATCCTCTCTCTGGATCCAGTAGAATTGAAAGTTTGGCGATAAAGAGGGAGGTCCAATTATCTATTCGGGTTGATACATCAAAAAATTACTTAAAATACACCAAAATTACCTGTTCGGATTGGACCCATAGGTTCTGATTAGCATATGGAGCAAAGTATCATTTAAAAAATTCTAAATTAGACTCGAGTCCAACCCAGGCTAAGATTAAGTTCTGCAAATTTTTAATGCAGAAAACATTAAAGAAATATTACTATTTTATTAGGTCTGGTATCGGCTTGGCTTATTATCCTCATAGGGCCCAAGCATGGTCGATACCAACACCTCGGAGTTGGATCTGGGTTCAGATCCATGCAGGTGTCTGACCTGTTGACACCCTTTCGTGAAAACAGTGCACAGCAATAGTTACCAAGGCTGCCCACAAGAGCTCAGCACACTTGGACTAAGCGTCAGTTTACCAACAGGGGCTCCGCTTGGTTGGTAGGAGCTGTCAGTGAACGTCTCCTTGTGGTGGGACGTTGCAGGTTCAAAACCTCAGTGGTACATTGAATAATAACTGGTGGGGGGCTGCTTAACCCCAGGTTGTTTCAAAAAAAAAAGAAAAAGTTAGCGTCAGTTTGATACCCGAGATGTGCATTCCTTGCCGTAAGGTCGAAGTTAATGGGAGACTATCTCAGTGAGTATAGAGTATCCATGGGAGTTTTTCATTGCAGACACTGAAATAGAGCGGCAATCAACATGGCACCTCTCTACCCACACAGGGACACCTGAACCATAATGGCAGTTTCTCCTAGTTAAAAAAAACTAAAAAAAAATGGTGATAAATCATCAGTTCATGATTGCTCTGCTGCATCTGTTCTAGATGAGCCACTGGTATGGATTCATCAAAATCCCGTGAGTGCAATTTGCTAAAGAGTCATGTTATTAGCCTCAAAGGCTAGTAGCTAGAATTGATGACTTCAAAGCTATGTTACATGGACTCTTGTAACAGGGCACCCCACCAGCGTCGCACCTGCACTCAGGCGGGTGCAACACTTGGACAGAGCTTTCTTTATATTAGGTGAAGCCAACCACTTTAATGTACATTTCTATCCAAAAGTATATTCAGTTAACCCTAATCAAGCTCATTTTTATCTATATTATATATAAATAGATAAAAGGGACACAAATACACAGTGTTAACTTAAAATCGTTAAAAATTATATATATATATATATATATATATATATATATATATATATATATATATATATATATATATATATATATATATATCTGTTGGTGCGTGCGGCCGTGCACCGCATATTGTTCTTATCCATCAGTAGCCCTGCTCATGGATAAGCAGAGTCTGCTTTCAAAACAAACCTTTTATTCAAAATTCATATTTTAATTTATCAAAAACATCAGACTCACCGTGATTCTCTCAACCGACTATTGAGCCAAGAGAGGAAAACCAAAAGCTATATATATTCATGGGACTCAGCCCCTAATACATACATACACAGAGAAACCATCTATGTAGAAAGAGAGGCCTTCGAAGCAAACCTCCAAGTCTTTAACAACTTTCACTTTCCTTATCTTTGTTTCTGCTGCTGTCATCGGAGGTCCTTCTACTGCACCAACCTCTATAGTGATATCAGAGCAGAGGTTCAAAGACGCTCACCAATCCCTGCAGCCTTCAACCTGCAAAGAAAAAAAAAAGGAGAAAGAAGCTTTAATCAGGTAAGAGCTATTGCTCTCTTTTCTTTTTATGCGCTTCATGTTTGTCTCTGAAAACCCAAACTGGGAAACATAGACCTGGTTTGTTCATCTTGTTTGTCTCTGAAAACCAAAACCGGAAAACAGAGACCTGATTTTCTTTACTTTGTCTGCCTCTAAAAATCCAAATCGAAAATCAGAGTCTCAGCCTTCTTCCTGAAAGAGGTGATCCTTCCTTACTTGTTCGTCTTTGCAAACCAAAAAAAAAAAGAAGAAGAAAAAATAGAGAGACAGGCCGAAGAAAAAAAAAACAGAAGTTCTGTCTCTGGAAAAGGTTTCAATCGCCTGCCATTTTTTTCGGCAACACCGATCGAACAAGGATAAAAGGCCTCCGACCTTTTTCTATCACTCTGTGACTAAAAAAGAAAATCACACAAAAACATAGAATAAAAAAAGTGAAAAGAAAAAAAAACCCAAGCTGCTAGGAAAACCGATTTTGGGCCACTGTTTGGCCTCAGGTTTGCGTGCAGGGGAAGCCTACGTCAAGGGAAGCAAACCCAAATAGAAAGTCGGTCCATTGCCGTGGGAGAACGATCGAAAAAATTTCGATCATTTTGTCTGCCAAGGAAGCTTCGTTGTAGGAAAAGACCTCGAGTCTGTGTTCGAGGGAGCCTACAACGAGAGGAGTAAATCCAACCACAGGGTTGGGCTATCATCGCTGGTGAACGACCGAAAAACCTCTTTTTCATTTTTTTTCTGGAAGCTCTGACATTAAAACGGCAGCGAGTTTTCTGTTAGAGGGAGCCTACAACGAGAGTAGCAAACCCAACCAGAGAGTCGGGTCATCGTCGCCGGAGATCGGCCAGAAAATTGGCTCCCCGATTTTTCTGATAGCTCTGGTAGAGCAACAACCGTGGGTTTCCTGTCAGAGGGAGCCTGCGTCGAGAAGATCAAACCCAACCTAAGAGTCGGCCCATCATTGTCGAAGAACGGTTGGAAATCATCATTGTCGCCACCGGTCGCTCTTGAGCTTCGACAAAGAAGAGAAAGAAAAACCTGACGAATTATAAGTCGGTTTTGAAGGGGTCAGTGCTTAAATAGCCCAAGGGGTAAAAAGACCATGTTACCCCTAAAAGTTTGAAATATTTCAAAAAAAGGGTTAAAATAAGTGTATTTGTAACTCACATTTTTTTTTCAAAAATATTTGCTAAAACGGGTCTGCGACTTTGAAATTTCTGAAAACTTATCAGAAATTGTGATATTTTCCTTTTAATACCTGGAACTAATTTTAATTTTCAAAAAACTTTGTTCCTATTAATTTAAAAATACTCATTTTTTTTGTTTAAGACCTAAAAAATAGGTCTATTTAAAATTAGAAACTTGTTCTCAGATTAGACTAATGAGATCTTGCTTTTGTCTCTTTGTGCTAACTTGCCATAAATAAATTAAATATAATTTTTTAGTATTAAATGGCTAGTCATGTTTGTGCCTCCGAACTAGCAAAAACAGATAAGCTAAACAGGACCAACTTTCCTGTTTGGAAAAGGTGGATCCCTTTAGCTCTAACCCTGAAAGGATTGAAAATGTCCTCAGTATGTCGGTAGAAAAACCAAATGATGATGCAACTCAAGAAGTAATTAAATTCAGAAAGTTTCAAAAAGATGAGCTGATGGCAAGAACCATCATACTCACCTACATGGATGATGATTTGATCAGGGTCTTTGAAGATTATAAGACCGCCAAGGAGATGATGGAGACAATAGCCACCAAATATGACACCACATCCGAAGTCCATATACAGTTTATACTCGAACAATACAACTTATATAGGATGAAAGAGAGTGATAGTGTGGTAGACCACGTAAATAGGATGTTGGTCATGGCTAAAGACCTAGCCATTGCTGAAAATGTAATTTCAGATAGAATGCAGGTATCCACCATAGTGAATAGCCTCCCACATTCATAGAAAATGGTGACCACTACGTTAAGATTAAATTCAAATAATTTAAACTTGACTGAGTTGCCCCTGCAATTAGTCATAGAACAAGAGCACATGGCTAAAGAAAAGAAGTCTGAGTTGATGGTGGTCCAAGACACACCGTCTCATAACCGAGTACCCGTTAAGCCTAATAACTTTAAAAAGAAAGGTAATCGCAAGTTTCATAAAGGACAAAGTGCAGGTTTCAAACCTCAAGGCAACAAAGGCTCACAAGTCAAGTATTTCAAGTGTGGCAAGATGGGATACATTCAGAAGAACTGCATAACAAAGTTTCCTAACAATAGGAGCAACTGAAACAGTGGGAGATACAACAACTCAAAACAAAAAGAATGACGAAAAAAAGTCATTTGTGTTGTATCTGAATGCCACTTTGCGAATGAAGAACTCTCAGGGCGGTGGGTGGACTCTAGAGCTACTCGACACATAGCTAAGTCCATCGATGGAGTTGTAGATCTGAAAGAGCTAGGCCCACGCGAGCACAAGGTCTACATGGGCAACAACTCCAATAGTGATGTTCTAGGAGTTGGGTCCTACAAACTCAATGTGGGAGGGACTAGTGTATTGCTTAAATATGTTATTTATGTCCCTTTAACGAAGAGAAACCTTGTGTCTGTACCAGCCTTGACTGAAAAAGTTTTGAGATCAGTTTTATCCTTGGAAAGGTCACTATGGAGAAACATGGTAGAATCCTGTTTGAGGGTAAATTTGACAGAGAACATGAGATGTTTAAATTATCCAAGAATAAAGAAAAAAATTTCTTGTATATTGATTGTGCCTTAGTTATTGATGTGAATGCATGGCATAGAAGACTTTGGCATATAAGTCTAAAAAAAATGAAAAATCTGGCACAACAAGGAATAATCCCTAACTTTAATGAATCTCACTTTGAAAAGTGTGAATCTTGTATTTTTGAAAAGATGGCAAAAAAACTCTTTCCACATAATGTTATTCGAGCCACTGAACTGTTAGACATAATTCATACGAACATTTATGGACCTTTTAGAGTCCAAACTCATAGTGGCATGTTATACTTTATAACATTTATTGATGATTTCTCAAAATATGAATATTTGTATCTCATCAGAAATAAATCAGAAGCACTTGAGAAATTCATAGAATACAAGAATGAAGTTGAAAGACAACTTGGTAGATACATTAAAATTATGAGATCTGATAGAGTTGGTGAATACACCTCAAATGAGTTATGCAATTATTGCAAAGATCTTGGCATTAATAGGTAAAGAATCGTGCCAAGGACACCTCAACAAAATGGTGTTGCTGAAAGGTGTAATACAACTCTCTTGAACATGGTTAGATCCATGTTGACAGATGCTCATCTACCCAAAGTTTTTTGAGGTGAAGCTGTAAATACAGCTATGTATACCTTAAATAGAGTGCCTTGTAAGGTTGTCCCCAAAACTCCATACAAAAAATGGACTGGTATGAAACCAGACTTAAATCATCTTAAGAGATGTGGATCTTTAGCTCATGTAAAAATTTTAGATCCAACTATGAATTAATTGGATAACAGATCAGCTAGATGTATCTTTATTGGTTATCCAAAAGGATCAAAAGGTTACAGATTGTATCACCAAAGACTGAAACTGATTGAGAGTAGAGATGTTGAGTTTCTGAAAAATCTCAACAATGAATCTGGTAATCCAATTGAGGATCCCTTTGATTTGCTATATGATCATGATCAAAATGAACAGTTAGGTAATGAACCAGCTGTAGAACAGTTAGGTAATGAACTAGCTGTGGAACAATTAGACAATGAACCAACTGATTTTGAACCCTCTACCTCTCAAGGACTAAGTGGTCGTAAAAGGTCTAGAGCTCCTTCATCCTACTTGGATGGCTACTATGTGTATTTGTGTGAGGAACTCTGTTATTTTGTAAATCTTGATGAGTTGATCGATAATCTCTCATATGCTGATGCAATTAATTCAAAAGAGGCATTAGAATGAAAAATGACTATGAATGAAGAAATTGAATCTATTAAAAAGAATCAAGTTTGGGACTTAACTGATCTTTCTGAAGAAAGAAAACCAGTTGGTTGTAAATGAGTTCTTAAGAAAAAATATAAAGTTGATGAATCTATAGACAAATTTAAAGCAAGACTAGTTGTGAAAGGTTTTTCCTAAAAGGAAGGGATTGATTATACGAAAACCTATTCACCAGTTACTAAATTACGTCCATCAGGATAATATTATCCATAGCTTCTCATCATGATCTAGACATATGGCAGATGGATGTAAAGAATATCTTCTTAAATGGTGACTTAAAAGAAGATATATATAATCCAGCCAGAAGGTTATGTGATAAATAATGATAAAGTGTACAAGTTAAAAAAAAAAATCTTGTACGGGTTAAAGCAATCGCCAAGACAATGGTATTCGATTTTTCACAAAGCCATAACAAAGATTGGATACAAACCAAATCAGTTAGACCACTGTGTATATGTATGGAAAAGTGAAAGTCTTTTCTATATCCTATCATTACATGTTGATAATATTTTGCTGATTGAAAATGATAATGAAAAGATAATCAACACTAAGAAATGATTATATATCAACTTTGAAATGAAAGATATGGGTGAAGCTTCATATATCTGGGAAATTAAAATCACTCGAAACAGAGATTCAAGGACTCTCTGTCTAAGCCAAGAAAGGTACATTGACTATATTCTAAAAAAATATAGAATGCAGACTCCAAACCTATTGGAACTCCAATTGCAAAAGGAGTAAACTTAAGTAAAAGTGATTGTCCTAGTGAGGGCCAACCAAGTCTTGAAATTCCTTATGCACAGGTTGTTGGAAGCCTAATGTATGTGATGCTATGTACAAAGCCTGACATAAGCTTTGTTGTAGGTCTTGTTAGCAGATATCAAAGTAATTCAGGATGGCCTCATTGCAAGCTGTAAAGAGAATATTCTGATACCTAAAAGGTTCTAAAAGCTTTCAACTGAGCTTTCAAGCTGACAACCTTGATTTGATTAGATACTCTGATGCTAACTTTATAGGATGCAAAGATGACATCAAATCTACTTCTGGCTACATCTTTCCCTTTGAGGAAGGAGCTATTGCGTGGTTTTGTAAGAAACAGGGTTGTGTGGCTTAACATAATCAAGAGGTTGATGTTGAGTATATTATGTGTAATGCAACCGCGACGTTTGCAGTATGGATCAACGGGTTCATTAAAGACTTAAAGATAAATCTATTACGTAAACTTGTACAGATATACTGTGATAATCAAGTTGTTATTGATCTAATAAAAAATAGACCTGATAGCTCCAAGAGCAAGCATATAATGGTGAAATATCACTACATACATGATATGATTGAAAACAATGAGATAACTGTGGACTACCTTCCTACTTTGGATATGGTAGTTGATCCCTTAACTAAGGGCATTGCAAAAGACTTGTTTACCAAGCATGTTGCCCGTATGAGATTAAGATATGTATGATTACGAAGAAAATCCTTAACGAAAAATCTGTAATCAGTTCAAGGAAGCCCACAATAGTGGGAGAAAACTGAGTAGTCTCATGTCCAAGTGAGAGATGTTGGTGTGTGTGGTTATGCGCTGCACATTGTGCTTATCCATGAGTAGGCCTGCTCATGGATAAGCAGAGTCAGTTTTCAAAACAAACCTTTTATTCAAAATTTGTATTTTGATTTATCAAAAACATCAGACTCATCGTGATTCTCTCAACCGACTATTGAGCCGAGAGAGAGAAACCAAAGGCTATATATATTCATGGGACTCGGCCCCTAATACATACATACATATATACATACATACATACATACATACATACATACATACATACATACATACATACATACATACATACATACATACATACATACATACATACATACATAGAGAAACTAACTCTTTAGAAAAAGAGGCCTCGAAGCAAACCTCCAAGCCTCTAACAACTTCCACTTTCCTTTTCTTTTTTATGCTGTCACCAGAGGTCTTTCCGCTGCGCCAACCTCTACATATTCTCCCTGCACCCAAGATTTTTTAAAGTGCCGCATTGCCGCACCCGCACCTATGTGACATAGCTTCAAAGGATGAAGCAACTGGACATGGAAGATATACCAAAATACCAGTCAACCTGGATCTGTCATCATCATCTTATTACACAACTCCAGCACATCCGGAGGAGGATGATCAAAGTGCAAAGATAGGACTCGACATTTACAGATACAACATAGGTTTTAGTTATTACCTACACTTTAGGAACAAGCCCAAGACACAACCTGTAAACCGAGCCTAAAGATCACAAGTTCCTTCTGAGATAGATTAAGCAAGGACTAA
Organism: Nuphar pumila; assembly: GCF_984573655.1. Lineage (NCBI taxonomy): Eukaryota > Viridiplantae > Streptophyta > Magnoliopsida > Nymphaeales > Nymphaeaceae > Nuphar > Nuphar pumila. Next base: position 87,900,647 of record NC_143260.1, read on the forward strand.
AACCGTGCCTGGTTGTTGTCATCATCTAGTAACCACCTTGTATAAATGTGTTCAGGCGCTCCAATTCCTCCCGGTACTCACCCACGATGGCTCGAACAACATCACCAATGGAGACCATGCCAGCCATGTCTTTGCCATCAATGACCGGGATGTGCCTAATCCTGTTATCTGCTAGACGAAAAACACAAAATATTCCACCATTATTATTTCTCCATAGATTTTCAAAGAAATCATGAATCTGAAAATTTACCTGTCATCAGCTGCATAGCTCGAAGAACCTTGGTATCAGAGGAAACAGTGATGAGCTTGTTCTGTTGAAGCAAAAAAAAAACACAATAACCATTTGTGGCATTATAGTTAAAGCAATATCTAGAAATTCTTTGGCAGCAACAAATTCACTGAGAAGTACACAGCATTGGTACCTCTTCAGTCATGATGTCTCCAACCCTGGTAGACTTGGATGATCGTCCCTGCACAATTATTTTCCGGAGATAATCTGTTGAGAACCAAAGAAAAAAAGGATAGGGGATGTCAGATACTACCCATTCGCATTGTATATTAGTTTCTAGACTGCAAGTTTTATACCACATACCCATGTTTCAAAGGTAAAAAATACTTTTGCTGGTATACTAACTAATGATAAATAGGAATATACACCTAGAAGAAGCTTATTGCACCGTTCCCTCAGCCATGATCCTTCCAAGTCTTAAGCGTAAGCAGAAGTTGAAGAAAAGTATATCTGAATTGTGATCCCTATTTGTGGTATTGTTTTCATGTTGTACAGCTTCATCCAAGTATCTCAATTTCAGATACCTTGTGACTGAAAAGAAAGGTGTTAGACAACATACTAACATTCTGTTGTACAGTCAAGACTTAAAAGATATCAGGATCAGTGTGTAGTTATATTATAAAGGGCAGGCAATTAGTGATTGACTTGCCAGTTTAGTGGCTGATGCTGTGCTTCTGATATTTTTAAATCTAGATCTGATGTCAGTAAGAGCCGACTATATGATAGGCTTGGATCTCTCATTTGCAAAGCATGAAAGAAATCTTCTTACTTGTGTCAAAAGTGCCTCCTAGCCAATCAAGTTCTAGGTTATACACCTGGAGATCTAAGTTGTTGAAGACTATACACAAGGTGGAAATTTTCAAGAGTTTTAACATAATTTTATATATTGCTAAGGAAAAAAACATAAGGAATTAACCATTGTAACAAGTTTTATTGTAGTTCCATACAATTGCCATGCATCCATTGAAAGAGCTCTATCCATCATCCAGATAATGGCTGTTATCATGTATTAGTTAGTGTTTCATGTTAAATGGAACACTTGTAATTCATAGTGATGCTGTATTTTGTAGTTCTGTGTACAATAGGTAAGGTAAAAGGTTACATCCCACTGAGGGCTATTAGCAAAGAAAATGGTTTACGAGAATGTTTTGGTAAAATGCCATAACAGTAAATAAATACAGAGCTTAGAGGGTCGTCCTTGGCTGTTGGAAGGACATCTCTCCTTCCTCCCTTCAATTCATTGCACTGGAAATATTTTAGTATTAAAGTACTGTTCATACATGAAAGAAGGAATATTCTGATAGGAACATCTTTATTTTTAGAACATATCACATGACAAGTACTGTACGCAACTATTGCACGACATGTTCACATAACTCCTATTCCCACAATTAGTGATCCTTGCAACTATTGCAACCTGAAATTGTTGGGTTTATAAGGTACCATTTTACCGTTTTTGGTTGTAGTTATTGTGTTTGCTTTATGATTTTCTTTTGGTTCCATTGACGTCTTTTTTGGGGGCATCTTCTATCCTTGAGCATTTGGTAACACAAATTTCAAGCACAGAGTAAGAACTACGATTACCAACAATCAAACTACCAAACACCAAATTCAATTCCTATATCACAATTTAGAACAGAAAATGCAATTATAAAAAGAAACAAATATCTGAATAGATGTGAATAAAATAATCAAAATGCTTGAGTTTTGGAGCAATAGATTATCCAAATGATCATAATTCTATCAGATCAAAAGGATATTGATGTCCATAACTGACTAATCTCCTGTTTCTTGATGAAACAAGAAGCAGAATACCAACATGAAAATTTTAACATCCATGGTACAAAAGAGCCTCTTAAACACAGCAATAGTAAACCACTTGATTCAAAAGATGTATTGAAACCAATCACAATCTCCTCAAAGAAACATGGAATAAGATCAATCTAAAGTCATATCAAAAGCAAATCAAAATACCCCTCTCAGTGATAATCCCTGCAATCGTTCTCTGTTCCCCTGGTTTCACCACCAACAGAGCTCCCACATTGTTGTGCGTCATCTGCAACAAACAAATCCCACCAATTTCGTCACCCTCCACCCTCCATAAAAAATCAACAAAACATGAATACAAATGATCCCGAGAGCCGAAACGCTTACCGATTTCACCGCATCGTAAACGGTGTCATCGGTGGTGCACCAGAGCCACGAACCATCGGCCATCTTACCCTTGGCTTTCAGGATATCGGCGATGGTGGTGCTCTCGAATCCCTGCTCCTCCAACCTAGCGGAAGTGAGGGATTTCGACAGCGAGAGGAGGGCGGGACGCGCCCCTGTCTGGGCGAGGCGCAAATGATTCAGAACGGCATGCCTGAGAACGGATCCGGTGGATTGAATCGCTCTGATCGCTCCTTGCATTTTGGGTTTTTTCGCGTCTTGGCTGAAACACCAAAAAGACAACACCACAGAAAATCGGAAGAGAGCAAAACAAGTAATCAGAGATCCCCACAAATCCACTTTCTACAAATGATCAGGATCCAAATATCTTGACAATTAGAGAAACCAACAAACAGAAATCCATGAATTTCCTCGGATCGAGGAAGAGAGAGAGAGAGAGTCCTTCTGTCCAATGGAAGGATTGTAATGATTCTGGATGATGGTTCCCTTGGTTGATAGGTTTCAGCAAGATAAATGTATAGATTTGAAAAGAGAGAGAGAGAGAGAGAGAGAGAGAGAGGTTCCTTCAGTCCATTGGACGGGTTGTAATGGCTCTGATTCATGTTTCCCTTTGTTGATCACTTTTACCAAGATAAAAGTATAGATGAGAGAGAGAGAGGGGCTCACTGTATAGAGATCGCAATCTGTTACAGAGGAAAGAAGAATCTCCAGTTCCTTCGCCACAACACAGAGAGAGAAGGTGGGGGGTTTGTTAGGATGTAGTTTTCAATTTATACTACGAGGAAACGGATGAAACAGAAAAAAAAAACAGAAGAGAGAGAGAGAGAGATGGGGGTTTCACTTTCTCTTGTCTTTCTTTTTTAATCTCTACAACAATCGGATAGAGATGAAGGTACATCTTAAGAGCTATCAAATGGCGATGGAGCTGCTAGCCACGATGACCATCATATATATAATTCCACACAAATCCCTTACTGCTACGGCCACTGCCATTATAAATATTCAATAGCCAATGGTCCAATCAGAGCCCTTCTCATGTACTCTGCACATCTTATCATCTCAGCCGTTGGAATTTCCAAGTGTTCTGTTTTTGAATGAAGGATGCTGGTCCCACAAAACATGTGCAAACCAAGGTCATTGGATTTCATAGATCTGACGGTTTATATTAGCCTATTTATAAAAAATGTGCTTGTCATCAGTAGTTTTGGCTAATCCTACTGCACTAAATTTTATGTTCCTCTGGATCCAAATGTACAATATGTTTATCTTAGAAAGTAACGTGTAGATTGCTGTCCATCTTCGCGATGGACGGTTGTTAAGCTCGATGGTATGTGTTCGTGCATTGATTTAGTCACGGAGTTGGGCCGTTTGTCATTCTTGGGAAGATTTGATGGGTCATTCATTGTAACAATTCTGTGTTTTGGACCGTCCATCTTTGAGATGAATGGTGGTTATATCCGAGCTTGTTACTTCTGTTCATTCCGTTTTGTTCTCTGATACAAAATACCTTGCCAAAAGATATAGAATTGGTGAAAAATTCTTTCGGACTTGAGTTACCTGGATGGATCCGGATTAGGATCTGATTTTGAGGTGCTGGAACTGAGTCCAGATCCAGAAAGTAAGAAACGGACCCTCTAGTGCATCTTCCTTTTCATGTATGGGCAATGGGCCAGGCGGCAGCCCAGGGTTGACCCCACTGCGGGCAACTCGGTGAGCCTGAGCTACCTGATTAAATTTTTAATTTAATTTTTTAGTAGCTGGTTGTAGCAGTGACAATCGGGTCAGGTTGGCGGGTCGGGTCGGGTCGGCGGGTCAGCATACCTCAACACGAACACAAACCATTTATTATCGGCGGGTTGGCGGGTCAGCATACCTCAACACGAATCCGAACAGTTTATTAAACGGGTCGGCTGTGGCAAACACGAACTTTTTCCATTTATTAAACGGGTAACCCGACACGACACAGTTAACCCGTTTAATAAACGGGTCAGGTCGGGTAAACGGGTTGGCGGGTCGGGTTTGTGTTAGCGGGCGGGTTGGCGGGTTAGCGGCCGAGTCGGGAATTGGCAGACGGGTTGGTGGGTCAGGTTCAGGTAAACGGGTAAACCCACCTGCCTAGCCTGTTTATTAAACGGGTCAGCCGGATTGGCGGGTCGGCATACCCCTAACATGAACCCGACCCATTTAATAAACGGGTTAGGCGGGTCAACCCGTTTACAATTTACCTAATTAATTGCAATGATTATATCAGACGTAGAAAGATAATTAGATGGGTGCTTTATTCTTTCATTTAATTCATTGTTTTTTATAGAAATTAATTTATAAAAATAACCTACAAATTGGTTTGGATAGGGCTGAACTGACCCGCTAAACATTGGCCGCTCTTCAAACCCGAGCCCATTAAGAACCAAGCCCAAACCTAGACCATTTATTGATTATATGAGAAATAAAAAGATAATTATATGGTGCATTAATCTTTCATTTAATTCATTATTTTTTATAAAAATTAATTTATGAACTTCATTCAAAAATAATCTACAAATGGGTTTAGACAGGACTGAACCAACCCGCTAAACATTAGCCCATTTGGCCAATGAATTGGGTCATGAGCTGCTCTTTAAATCTGAACCTGGCCGCACTTAAAACCCAATGGGTCGAGCTCTAAACGTGGCTAGGCCGGGCCGATGCCCACCCCTATCTGTAATATTCGACTATTCGTAAGTCCAAATTAAACCTCGAATCAGGTCTGATTTGTAAACTTGCAAACATCTATGTCTAACGATTAATTGATCTTTTGGGTCCAACCCAATTAGCTAATTGGTGCCAGTTTAGTAGGTCCAGACTGTAATTCCATTGGGACAGTAACGGGTCTGCCTGTGTGCCCATGGCATCAACGGTGGGGTGATGACTGTTGGTGATCTGGTAAATTTTTCCATGTTAATATCTGATTATATAATTGGTTGAGTTACCCATGATGTGATTCACTTTTGTTTTCTCCAAATTTGACTTAAATGAGCATTAAATTTTGTTGCTTAACAATCGGCTTGGTTCTTGGTGTCAACTACTGGTGTGGTTGTTGCTTTTGCTACATTGCCAATGATATTTGATATGGGCTTATATTTTGTAATGAAGTATAGATTGATAGTCTAAACACCCACAAAAGGGTTCAAACACAAGCCACTAAAGGCAAAGAGAGCATTGAAAAATCACTTAAAAATAAATAATTTATTAATGATAAAATGCACAAAGAATGCATTCTTTACCAGAGGAGGAGATCCCCTATATATACAAAAAGATAACACCTAACTAGCTGTTAAACTAGTCCTAATGGCTATTTTAAGGCTGGTCAAACCAGCCACAAAAAACAGAAAAATAAAATAAATACATCAAATATTTGTATTATATATATACAATATTTAACACCCCCCTCAAACTTACAGTGATAACACCATAAGAAATTGAAATAGTGGTGATGGTAGAGCTTTAGTGAAAAAATCATCCAACTGATGCTCTAAAGGGACATATGAAAGTGTTATGATCCTCTTAGGTGCTCCTCATAAACATAGTGACAATTCATCTCAATATGCTTTGTACGTTTGTGAAAAGTGTGTTTGTTGGCGATATAAACAACACTTTTGTTGTCATAATATAGCTTGGAGGGATGAGCTATTTGGACACCCAGATCTTAAAGTAGTTGCTTCAACCATACTATCTTTGAAGTTGTAGTTGTCATAACCCTATACTCAAGAAAGACACATTTTACTACTTTTTGCACTTCCAAGACATCAAAAAGTTATTGAGCAATCCTCATCATAACACGCATATATACTATGTTGGAGAATTATGAAAATTGACTAACAAAATGAATAACATACGAAATATCAAGTATAGTAATAAAAAGGTAAGATAGAGTCTCAATCATCTATACGTAGGGAGTTCGATCATCCAAAGGTTCTCCATCATCTTTCTTCATCTTAGCATTTTTAACATCAAAGGTACAACTCTTTTCTCATTAATAATCTCAGATCGAGTTACTGCTTCAATTGCATACATAGCCAATGACAAAAAACAAACACGAGGTGGGTATGCAACTTTTATACCAAAAAAATACCAAAAAAAAACAATGGATTATCATTTCAAAGTTATCTTTAAGGATAACTTTGATATGACTAATTTTTTGCTTGTCACCTACCTGTATCAGAGGATTTAACAAACAATGGTGTATTAATATAACATGATTTAAATCTCAATTTAATCATCACACTTTAAATCAATCATTTCAAGCCTTAGGAGCTTGTTTCAAGCAACACGGCTTTACACAAGCAAATGCTCTTTCTTTGTGTCAAACCCAATTTAGGAGGGGGTTTCATATATACCTTTTCATTGAGATTCTCATGAAGAAAAGCATCTTTCACATTCATATGATAAATAAATTATTTTTTAATGAAAGCAATAATTGAGTGTTTTAACAATGATCATTCTAGTTATTGAAAAAAAAGTTTTTTGTTAATCTACTCCATATTCTTGGCTATATCATTTAGCAACTAACCTAGCCTTGTATGTTTCTAATGATTCATTACACTTCATCTTAATTTTGTAAACCCACCTACATCCTATGACTTTTTTTTAAGGGTAATGATTGGATTTTCCATGTTATAGTTTTTTCCAATGCCTTGTTCATTGCATTAATCCATTCTTGGTGGTTCTTAGCCTCATTATATGTGGATGGTTTAACATAAGCGTGTATGACCATGAGACATGATCGATATTTTGGATCAAATGATTCATAGAACATAAACCTACTAGGTGCCTTGGATATCCTAGTTGGTCTTCTTATAATAGATTCTTCTAAGTCTTTGTTTTGGTAGTATTTTTCAAAGGCACACAAAGGATGATCCACATAATGATGAGTATAAACTTGAATTTCACGATAGGGTCCATCAACATGTTCATTAGTAGTAGGTAAAACTTCAACATGCACATCATTGCATCATCATGATTATCAACAAGATCATTATTTATATCACAAATTGTATGCTCATTAACTAAATCAAAGAGAAACAAATACTCACACTTTTTCTTAGACTCAAATTTAGCAAAATCAATTTTGTTTTCGAGGAAAGTAACATTCCTTGAGACATACAATTTATCAATTTTAATGCCATAACATTTATATCCTTTTTATTTTCAGCATAACCTAGAAAAGTGCATGGAATAACTTTAAGAGAAAGTTTATTATTTTTATTAGTAAAAATAAAGCATTTACAACAAAAAACTTTTAGTCTTTTGTAATCGGGGGGTGTTTTAAATAGTTATTTCAATAGGTGTCATATTTTTAAGAGAAGATGAAGGCATTCTATTAATTAAATACACAACTTTAAGTGTGGCTTTGGCCCAAAAGTTTTTGACTACATTTTTAGAAATAAGAAGTCCTTATTGTCTCAACGATATGATGGTGTTTTATTTCGACTAAGCCATTTGTTGGGTAGTTTTACGACATGATCTTTGGTGAAGGATTCCATGTTGATCTAAATAGTTTTTAAAATCATTGGATACAAAATTTTCTCCGAAATTAGATCTAAAGATTTCATATTGATTTTGAAATGATTTCTAACAAGTTTATGAAATTTTTGGAAATAAGCAAAAACATTGAATTTGAGCCTAAGAAAATATATCCAAGTGTCTACTATAATCATCAACAAATATCACATAATAAATTGCACCATCTTTGAACATCACGAGAGTAGGACCCTAGACATCAGAATGTACCTACTCAAATGGTTCTTTAGAGACAAATTTACTTGAGTCAAAATGTAATATGTCAATTTCTCCATGGATGCAATATTGACACAAACTTTTGATTTCTTTAATAAGTACAATTTTGACATGCTTGAGTGTCCTAATATCTTATACCAAGTTTTTGTGTCTACCTTTTAAACGTGATTACAAAGAGATTTGTTTGACAAATATAAAGAGTCCATGAAATAAAGATTCTCTCTCCTATGGCCTCACCCAATCAATTTATCTAATTGGAGATCTTGCTCCCAACAGTCACTAAGTGAGAAGACAAACATACATCCATGGTCTAATATTTGATAAACCGAAAACAAGTTTCAAATTTAGTTTGGGTACTACTCTAACATTTGAGACATGAAAGTTTTGGACATTTTTAGAAAACTCTTTTAAAGTTCTCAAGCTTTTAATTTTAAGAGATGTTCTGTTAATGGTAGAAACATAAGAATCACTTGAGTTTGGGTGGCATTCAGATAGAGAGAATTCATTTGGGTCATATGAAAGGAAGCTCCCAAATTAATGATCCATGAAGACTTACCAGGATCGGAATGAGTAGACACCGCGGTACCGGAAAGAGAAGATGCATTTTCTTTGAGAAGTGGTTATAGAGCATCCACCAATTGAGAGAGAAACATTGATTCAATGCTTTGGGATCTATTATCATCACTCTTCTCGCAAGGAGGGCCTGCAAAAGCCACTTTCCTTTCATCTCTCCACTTTGGGCAAAATGACTTGATATGTCTCGATTCATTACAAAAATGATAAATGATTTTGTTTTCATAGTCATTAGAAGATCTCCTAAAGTGTGGTGGTTTATAACCATAAGTATTAGAACCTGACCTTGACATAGCCAAGACTGAATCCTCATTCTTGAAAATTTTCTTCTTTTGCCTATTTTCTTTCATAGTTATTTTTTTTTAATGTTTCCACAATAGAGGGGATAATCCCTCTATATAAAAGAGCAGACTTGATGACCTCAACCCTGGGTCTAAGTCCATTAATAAATTGATAAAAATGCTTTTATTTTATTTGCTTTTCTCAGAGCTCTACATCTAATGGACAATGCTATTTAGGTTTAGGCAATTCTAGCTTATCGTTAAGAAGAGTAAGAACATTATAATATTCATGAATGTTCATGTTTTTTTAGGTCATGGTCTTTACTTTGTCTTGTAGATTGCACATGTGTGCAATATCCTTGAGAGAGTACATGTTTTGAAAGTACTTTCATGCGTCATTTGCATACTCAAATTTTTTCAAACTTGAACTTTTCTTTATGTCTATGTTGTCAATAAGCCAAGACATAATCTTTGAATGGCCCATCTTCCACTCCTTCCTTTTTTTCTCATAATTGGCAATGACTTTGCTCATCTTCTTTCCTTATAGTGCCACTTCCTTTTCATTGTCAGACTTTGTGTGAATTAACTTACGCTCATTATTGGATCCATCCACCATATCCCACAAGCCATTTTCCTAAATTTGATGCTTCACAAAAGATGTCAACATCAGTAGTTGGAGTCATCAAGCTCGATTGGAATGGTGACAAATTTTCTTATCCTCCATTAAAGAGTAACAAGAAATAAAACAGAAGAGAGAGAGAGAGAGAGGAGGAGGAGGAGGAGGTGTTAAAATAATGTATTGTAAATGTACTATATATATATATGTAGTTCCTTTATGTAAATTGAATTACCCATTAGGGCTATTTTAGTCTTTTCATAGATGTAATAGGTGTGGTGGACTGGTAAATTGTTTTTTGTATTTATATTTTTCTTTTTTTATTTTTTATATACTTTATAGTTGTTGGGCCAGTCCAACTAGACGTTGGATTGGTCCCAACGATTACATTTATAGCCATTGTGTGTTTTAGTGTGCCTATTTAAAGGCTTTGTCCTTGTATTTCTTATGATTTTTGCTAAGCATTTTTCAAGTGAATAACATTTATTTTTTATATTGTGCTTGCCCATAGTGGCTCTTGTATGCACTTGTTGTGCTTTTGTGATTGCTTTCACTTTGATTGTTGTATTGTTCCTTGGTGGACTAGTGTGTGTGTACTCTTTATTGTATTCTTATTAAGCCTTAGTGGGATTTCCATTGTGTTTTTGTTTGCTTCATTACATGGTATCTGAGTCGTAGGCTCTTGAGATTGTAAAACTTTTGTAAAGGAAAAATCTTCTCCAAGCTCTTGCTCTTCTCCTTCAAGATGACGGGTAAAGAATCCATGACAATCATCACATTCAAGCTAAACGACTCCAACTACGTGGGCTGCCTTCGTGGAGAACCACCTTAAAGGGAAGAAATTACTGGGATATGTAAGTGGTACCACATGTGAACCACATCTTATACATACCAAGAAGGATAAAGATCAAGTTAAAGCCATATATATTGATGAGAGAAAAAATTGCTTAAAGAATACTACATATAGGTTGAAGATTGGGAAGTTGATAATGCCCAAATTCTCTCTTGGTTCCTAAATAGCATGAAACAAATTGATATGAACATAGTGAATTTAATAAATCATGTGAAGCATCTATTTTTCTCAAAAATATGCTCCTGCAAAAAGACTTGACACAACAATATTTTCTTCAAGAGAAGATCGGGACTACAAAACAAGGTGACGAGAGTGTGAGAGATTATTATGGCACTCTTTCACCTCTTTGGGATGAATTGGATTTACTTGAGCCTAAGTGGGAAGGCTCCACCATCAAATTGAGGCAAAAACAACTTGAGAAGGAACACTTTTTTGTGTTCTTATTTGGGTTAAGACCCGAGATTGAACAAGTGAGGTCTACAATTTTGCATAGGACTGTCACCACCTCTCTAAGTGATGCCCTTGTGAAGTGTACCAAGTTGAGACTTGGCTTGGCATGTCTAAAGTATGTAAGGATGTGCTTGTCGTGTCAAGATCCGACAACAATGTAAAAGTGTATAAGCCTTCACATTTTGGGAAGAACAACAATGAAGGAAGGAGAATTATTTTCCACTTTTACCTATAGCCGGAACACATCAAACTAGAGTATCCTAAGCTTAAAAGAGAAGTAGCAATCATTGAATAGTCATCAAAAATTTGACAAAACTATTAAAAAATAAGGGGGCTTTAAGGATTTTGTTCATCAACTAACGAAAGCATTATAACTATTTCTTAACACATCTTCCGCATCTACTTTTGGTGCCTTCATATCCGCCTCCTCTCCTCCAGGTACGCTTTCTTGGATACTTGACTTTGGTGCCTCCTTTCACATGACCCCATTTGAATCCCTCTTATCTGAATGCATAAAACGTTTTCATAATTCTTGTTTTTCTATGGCCAATGAAACCAATTTAAAAATAAAAGGTATTGGAACATTTATAAACATTTAAAAAAAAATCAAGTTCATAAAGTTAGAGTAGTTCGAAAACTCAATCTAAACATATTTTCAATTTTGTAAATTTTGGATTGTGGGTATGAGGTTTATTTTTTATCAGAAAATGTTGGGTGCAAGATCACCAGTTCACTACAAGAAAAACTCTAATTAGCGACAATAATTTGCGATAGATTTTTTCGTCGCAAATTTGTGAAGGATTAGCTAGAGAAAACTATATGTCGCTAAAATTCAAATTATTTGTGGAATTAGCAATGAAAAATATTTTGTTGCTAATTAGCGATGGGTTCATGCCAAAAACTTTTTGTCTCAAACTCTGTCGCCACTTAGCGACGAATCAGCATCAGAAATTTTTCGTCGCTACTTGGCGATGGATTCGCGATAAAATTTTTCTGTGGCTAATCCATTGCTAATTTACCCCATAAAACCCTAAGGTGAGCCCCTTTCTTTCCTTTTCTTTCCTTTTCTTTCTTTTTTATCCCCCGCCCATCGCCCTTCGCTCGTTGTCGGTCGCTCGCCGCCCATCATCCGTCGCCCACCGCCCATCGTTCATCGCCCGCCGCCCATCGACCTCCCCCTTTGACTGAGTCCCCCTCTCACCTTTGCTATCCTCTCTTTCGCTCTCATTATTTTTCTGGCCAGCGAGCCCTGTCCGGCAACCCTCCTCCGACCTCACCCTGTCTCCCTCTCCCGACTCTGGTCTCTCTCGTCTGCTGACACCAACACTGGCTCTTTTCAGGTAACCCCTAACTCCCCTCTCTCTTTCCTTTTTTGTCGGCCGGCGAGCCCCTTTTTCCTTTCATTTCCTTTTTCGCTAGGGAGGGGATGAGCACCTTCCCTGTCTCTCAGTCTTAAAAAATGCGAGGGAGGGGCTCGACCCCCTCCCTGTTCTTTTTTCGTCAGGGAGGGGTCGAGCCCCCTCCCTGTCTCCCTGTCTTACGGGATGCGAGGGAGGGGCTCGGACCCCTCCATGTTGTTTTTTTGCCAAGGAGGGGCTGAGCCCCCTCCCTGTCTCCTTGTCTTACAGGATGCGAGGGAGGGGCTTGGCCCCCTCACTGTTCTTTTTTCGCCAGGGAAGGGTCGAGCCCAGATGATGCATGAAATGCACATCATGTTATTAATATATTCATGCATTTTTAGATGATTTTAAGGTTTAAAACCCATGATTGGATGTATTTTGGCATAATGGAGTCATAGTTTGAATTTCAGGAAAATTGGAGTTAAATTGAGTGAGATATGACAATTTTAGTGTTTGGGCACGGATTTCAAGGTGATTCGGATCAAGATCCGACCCAAATAGATCATCTTGGGCCTTGGATCAGTTTTTAGACATCATAATTCATCTCAAACATGATCCAAAACCCATTTAGAAAAGGTTTTCAGAAAACCCCCTCCAAAAGAGGTGCAGAGCAATAATTTCCAGTTTAAACCTCTTTTGGAAATTTTGGAAACTTGAAGCAAAATATAAAAACGTTGTTTCTGAAAACCCTAGTCGTCTTTTGCCTAGGGACTTGCGCCCCACCTACTGATTCTTACTCCAGCCAGCTCCTTCCCTAACCATTCCACTCAAACACCATTGTGTCGTTTGGTTTTGCTTGAGATTCAAGCATTTCCTCTTGTCTTCTCTCTTCGGTTTCATATCTATTATTCATTGCCTTTCCTCTTTGCTGTGTGCTGATCATGTGTGCTTTATTTTGCAGGTGTAGTAGAGGTTGAAGACACCATTCTTGCATGGAATGTCGTCTACTCCAACAAGAAAGATCGGTCCTACCTCCATCCGATCCTCTACTCCAACTGATCGCGAATCGGATCACCTTCCACCTTCGGGGTACTTCAACTATGTTGCAGCTGTAGGAACGAGCTCCATTGTGATGTTTCAGCATCATCAAAGAAGATGGGATGCATCTCCATAGGCTGATTCCGCTCTTTCCACCCCCACAATCGTCGGATCGCCCTTGAGGTAGGTCTTCCTTTCCTCCATTCTTTTAGAAAAATTTGTGTCCACCTATAGTCGTCTCCTCTAATCTCCACCCCTTTCTGATTTTTCCCGTTCTTTGACAGCAAACCACTGTCGTGTTTCAATCTTTGTGTGTTTAAATGTTGGATTTAGACCTAAGTTAGGTGTTAGGTCTTAATTTACAAGTCATTTTAGCCAAAAAGAGAAAATTGGCTAGATCTATTCTAGCTGATTTCACGTTTTATCATCTGTTGTTTTCATAACATAGTTAGTTGTTTGTTAAGGGACTAGCAAACATTCAAGCATGGGGGTATTTGATGATGCATGAAATGCACATCATGTTATTAATATATTCATGCATTTTTAGATGATTTTAAGGTTTAAAACCCATGATTGGATGTATTTTGGCATAATGGAGTCATAGTTTGAATTTCAGGAAAATTGGAGTTAAATTGAGTGAGATATGACAATTTCAGTGTTTGGGCACGGATTTCAAGGTGATTCGGATCAAGATCCGACCCAAATAGATCATCTTGGGCCTTGGATCAGTTTTTAGACATCATAATTCATCTCAAACATGATCCAAAACCCATTTAGAAAAGGTTTTCAGAAAACCCCCTCCAAAAGAGGTGCAGAGCAATAATTTCCAGTTTAAACCTCTTTTGGAAATTTTGGAAACTTGAAGCAAAATATAAAAACGTTGTTTCTGAAAACCCTAGTCGTCTTTTGCCTAGGGACTTGCGCCCCACCTACTGATTCTTACTCCAGCCAGCTCCTTCCCTAACCATTCCACTCAAACACCATTGTGTCGTTTGGTTTTGCTTGAGATTCAAGCATTTCCTCTTGTCTTCTCTCTTCGGTTTCATATCTATTATTCATTGCCTTTCCTCTTTGCTGTGTGCTGATCATGTGTGCTTTATTTTGCAGGTGTAGTAGAGGTTGAAGACACCATTCTTGCATGGAATGTCGTCTACTCCAACAAGAAAGATCGGTCCTACCTCCATCCGATCCTCTACTCCAACTGATCGCGAATCGGATCACCTTCCACCTTCGGGGTACTTCAACTATGTTGCAGCTGTAGGAACGAGCTCCATTGTGATGTTTCAGCATCATCAAAGAAGATGGGATGCATCTCCATAGGCTGATTCCGCTCTTTCCACCCCCACAATCGTCGGATCGCCCTTGAGGTAGGTCTTCCTTTCCTCCATTCTTTTAGAAAAATTTGTGTCCACCTATAGTCGTCTCCTCTAATCTCCACCCCTTTCTGATTTTTCCCGTTCTTTGACAGCAAACCACTGTCGTGTTTCAATCTTTGTGTGTTTAAATGTTGGATTTAGACCTAAGTTAGGTGTTAGGTCTTAATTTACAAGTCATTTTAGCCAAAAAGAGAAAATTGGCTAGATCTATTCTAGCTGATTTCACGTTTTATCATCTGTTGTTTTCATAACATAGTTAGTTGTTTGTTAAGGGACTAGCAAACATTCAAGCATGGGGGTATTTGATGATGCATGAAATGCACATCATGTTATTAATATATTCATGCATTTTTAGATGATTTTAAGGTTTAAAACCCATGATTGGATGTATTTTGGCATAATGGAGTCATAGTTTGAATTTCAGGAAAATTGGAGTTAAATTGAGTGAGATATGACAATTTCAGTGTTTGGGCACGGATTTCAAGGTGATTCGGATCAAGATCCGACCCAAATAGATCATCTTGGGCCTTGGATCAGTTTTTAGACATCATAATTCATCTCAAACATGATCCAAAACCCATTTAGAAAAGGTTTTCAGAAAACCCCCTCCAAAAGAGGTGCAGAGCAATAATTTCCAGTTTAAACCTCTTTTGGAAATTTTGGAAACTTGAAGCAAAATATAAAAACGTTGTTTCTGAAAACCCTACTCGTCTTTTGCCTAGGGACTTGCGCCCCACCTACTGATTCTTACTCCAGCCAGCTCCTTCCCTAACCATTCCACTCAAACACCATTGTGTCATTTGGTTTTGCTTGAGATTCAAGCATTTCCTCTTGTCTTCTCTCTTCGGTTTCAAATCTGTTATTCATTGCCTTTCCTCTTTGCTGTGTGCTGATCATCTGTGCTTTATTTTGCAGGTGTAGCAGAGGTTGAAGACACCATTCTTGCGTGGAATGTCGTCTACTCCAACAAGAAAGATCAGTCCTACCTCCATCCGATCCTCTACTCCAACTGATCGCGAATCAAATCACCTTCCACCTTCGGGGTACTTCAACTATGTTGCAGCTGTAGGAACGAGCTCCATTGTGATGTTTCAGCATCATCAAAGAAGATGGGATGCATCTCCATAGGCTGATTCCGCTCTTTCCACCCCCACAGTCGTCAGATCGCCCTTGAGGTAGGTCTTCCTTTCCTCCATTCTTTTAGATAAATTCGTGTCCACCTATAGTCGTCTCCTCTAATCTCCACCCCTTTCTGATTTTTCTCGTTCTTTGACAGCAAACCACTGTCGTGTTTCAGTCTTTGTGTGTTTAAATGTTGGATTTAGTCCTAAGTTAGGTGTTAGGTCTTAATTTACAAGTCGTTTTAGCCAAAAAGTGAAAATCGGCTAGATCTATTCTAGCCGATTTCACGTTTTATCATCTGCTATTTTCTGAAATTTTGTAGTAGTAAACGGTGTTAAAAGGGTTTTGCTTCCATTAGTTTGAGGTTTAAATTAGTTGCTTTCATGTTGAATGTATGGTCGAGTTGCATATGTGTCATATTGTGTCAATCGGCTAGGGTGTGTCTAGTTCAAATTTAGCGTTTTTTGATATTTCAGTTTAGATTAGTTATTTAATTTTTTAGTTGTAATTCAGTTAGTTGTGCATTGTTTACTGTGCGTTTAGTGGATATTAGGTTGAAGTGTGTTTGCATTTTGTTAGAAATTGGTTTCAAAAAGAAAAAGGAAAAAAAATTATTATCGTTTTTTTTAGTTTAGGTAAAGTTGATTTTTTTGATGTGTTAGAGTAGTTGTCTTCTTCAAAGAGAAGGTTGCCATTACAGTCCAACTTAGCTTTAGGTTCATTTGGTAAGTTTATTAGAATTAGGTAGTTTTTTTTTAGTGTCTACATTCAATGAATTGGGTGTTAATGCCAAAGACGTTTCAGTGTTCTTGTTTAGGTAGTTTTGATTTTTGGTGTATTGTCTAAATTAGTTCTTCTGAAAATCATGTTTTATATGTCATTCATACCCTTGGAATTAAGTAGATTAGTTAGGGTAGTGATAGTCTAATTTAATTAATTAGGTAAGGTCGAATTTTAGAAGAAGGGCAAGTGGGTAATTGTTGTTGAAAAATGATTTTGGTAAGTTGAAAAGTTCGCCCAAATTCGTGGAGGTCTATTGAAGAAATTGTAACTTTTTTTGTCCAGCAAATATAGAAGCATATCTTCTTTCAACTTTGGAAATAATTGTGAGTTTCAAATCCATTTCCAAAATCGTGTTTTGGGAAACATTTTCAAAAAGGATCTATTGCTTTTAAGGCAAAATTAGAAATCGGGTGGGTCCCTCTAGCTGGACGATTTTGCTAGCCCAAGCTTTCCAATTTCGTTACTTCTCAATTAATAACCGTTTTTCTAACTTTCTATATTGACCTAGATTAGATTTAGTATTAATCATTTTAGTAAGTGTTGAATTAGCCTTAGGTTTTAGATATTGTGATACATCAGTTAGGTAGGTCTTAATTAGTGTTTATTGATTTCTATTTATGCGTGTAATTTAGATAGCTTCATTTAATTTTCGGTTTTAAATAAAATAATCTTTAGTTCTTAGGTTTCTATTTTAACTAATTTTCTAACTTAGTCAACCTAGTGTGTCCATTGAGGTGGGACGTGGGTCTAGTCAAAGTCAAAGATATATGCCAAATCGTCCCCCTAATTAACCCTAGTCCCCTACTAAATCCAAATAGTCAATAACCTTAGTTAAGTTAATTAGTTAATCTGAAGTTAATATTCCTGTTAACACTAATGTTAATTTATTTTTGGATTTTGCTTTCATGTTTCTAGTTGGTTGTTTAATTTATATTAAGGTTAGTTATCAGAATTAGTTCATTAACATAGGTCTTTTACTTAGTTCATACATCTTACTTTACAATAGCTTAGGTGTAGTATCTATTAGATCAAATTACGAATTAGTTTGTTTAGTTCATGCATAAGTTGGCATAATTAATTTAGTTGTTTTTATTTTCTGTAGTTTAATAGTAGAATAACAGTGTGTAGGACTGGTTTTGTACCTAATTTACTGTCATAGGGTCATTAGTGGATTCGTGTAAGTGAATAGTGCATTGATTTTAAAACCTGATTTTTGCCGCATCTTGTACTCGTCATTTTATGTGCAAATTTTTAAAATTTTCTCAAAAATTTTGTTCTATTCTCTTCATCAGGGTGTTCACTGTCAGCATACCAAAAATCAGCTCATTTTGAGTTGATTTGGTCTGATTTTTAAGCATTTTTCAAAATCAGCTTTTTCGGGTTTTTCAGTTTCCGGACATGTGATTTCCAGAATTTTCATGAATTTGAAACGCTTATATCTGGAGATTCCGAGCAAATTTTTCAAATCCGTAAAGTCTGACAGATTTTTGAATCTGTCAGAAACAGAACAGAAGAAATTTTGTGAAAATCGGACTTCATTTTCTCCTTCAAACTCTTTATTTGCAAAAAGCTGTCAGAATCCACTTTTGCACTAGTCGAGGGCAAAACAGTCATTTCATTGGTAGTTGATTTTCGGTAGTTTTCAGAGTTTTTCTGCATATTAGTTAGTACATTTGCATAAATTAACGTAGTCAGATATAGCATCATTAGTTGGTAGCCTTAGAATCGATATTTTGGGTAATTTTTAGTTTTAGTTAGAATTTAATTCAGTTATTCTTCGTAGAATTAGGTTTAGCGTAATTTTTAGACTTATTTATTGTAATTGTGTACTGACTTATTCTTTTCTTTGTTTTAGGTTGATAATCTTACTACAGATTACAAGGTTAATCTTGTTCAGTGTGAAAAAAGTGACATTTGGTGAAAGGACGAAACTACCCTTGGAGATCTGAAGAAGAATTTAGATTTGTGTTTATATTTCATTATAATCTTAGTTTTAATTTCTTTAGACTTGTATTCATTAACTTAGATTAAGAGGTTGATATTAATAAATTGAAATTTTTAGAAGTAATTTGGATAGTTCCTGTTCCTTGTGGATTCGACCTGTACTTGCTACATTCGTGGAAAGTCGGTTTTTATTACTTTTGGTTGACGATTTTCCAAATCTTTTATTGAAAAATATTGTTTTCAAAATACCACTGCAAAAAGTTCAACCAAATTTTGGCGCCGTTGCTGGGGAACGGTGAATATATTATGTTATTTCTTTGATTTCAGTTTATTAATCTGTGTTTAGTTAGTTAGTTCTTATTTTTCTAGTTAGTAGGATTAACTTAGTTAGTAAATATAAGATTTACTTAATTTTTCCTAGGATTCACTGAAATATATTCTTCAAGGAGCGATTAAACAGGTGGGTTTTAGAGAACATAGTTTGTGATTTCCTGCATTTCTTTAATTTGGTAATTTAGATTAAGTTTGTTTTATTAATCTAGTATAGTTAGTTAATTCTAACATAGTTAGCTTAATATTATTAGTTACTCTTTACTTTTGTTATTTGAATTACAGTATTTAGCTTAGTCTAGTTTAGATTTAGGTCATTCCATACATCTGGTCTTAGTACCAGTATATGCAGGGGCGAAGAGCTTTGGGTACTCCATTGCATCCATTTGTTGACAACCCAGAGAGAATTTTACATTCTCCTCGAAGTTCGACAACAGTTGGTGATATGGATCCTCTAGCTTTAGTTCCTCCTCGCGCTCTGAGGGAGTACTTCACTCACACAGACTATGTTCAGGCATCCTGCATTCAGAGACCCGATGTAGGAGCGCCTCATTATGAAATTAAGGCTAGTATCATTCAGATGCTTCTATCTTTCTACGGCCTTAGTCACGAAGATCTCTATAGGCATTTAGATGAATTCCTCGAAATCTGTTCTACAGTGAAGATACAAAATTTCGATGATGATGCGTTGAGATTGACCCTGTTCTCATTCTCATTGAAGGACAAGGCCAAGTATTGGCTAAAGTTCTTAGATTCAGTAGAAATAGGGTCTTGGGATCAGTTGCAGCAGGAGTTCCTGAGAAAATACTTTCTCATAGGTAGGACGAACTAGTATAGGCGAGCCATCACTAGCTTTTCAGAGCTAGATGGTGAGCAGTTTCAAGCGACTTGGGAGAGGATGAAGGATCTCTATCATCAGGTGCCGAGATGGCAGCTGGTGCAGAGTTTTTACGATGGATTGTCTGACAGGAATCGTCAGATGATTGATTCTTCTTGCGGAGGGACCTTCATGTTGAAGAGCGAAGACAAAGCATGGAGATTGTTTGACACGTTAGCAGAGAATTCTCTTCATCATGCTTCTAACTCTCATATGGATAGAACCACACCAAGCATTCTTAAGAAATGTGGCATTCTCGAAATTGGTCCATCTACTTCATTACAATGCAAAGTGAATATGATTGCTCAGAAGTTGGATCAACTTCTCGCGGGCCCATCTACCAGTCAGGAGGTGTGTACTCTATGTGCCAGTCTGGCATATTCGATCACTGAGTGTCCTTCGACAGCTCAGTATCCTGAATTTGTGCAAGAGCAAGTTCAGGTTGCTCAAGGTTACGTCAGACCCCCGAACAATCCATATTCACCTACATATAATCTGGGGTGGCGCAACCATCCTAATTTTTCATGAAAGAATCCTCAGCCTTCTACCCAGCTTTCATCTTCTCAGCCGGCTCGACCGCCACCATTCACTCAGACATTTCAGAGGCCGATCTATCCTCAGAACACTCCTTCTTTTCCTTCTCAGATCTCACAAGAGTCTGCTCCACAGACCTCTTTCAAGGAGAGACTTCTCCAAGCGTTCCAAGAGGTGAAAACCTCTAATCAGAATGCTTTCGAGAAGTGTAGTCAGATTTTGAGCTCGCATACTCAGTCCATCGCGAAGTTAGAGTCGCATATGGGACAGTTAGCATAAGCGATCAGTCGGAGACCTGAGGGTAGTTTGCCGAGTCAGGCAGTGATGAACCCGAAGGGCAAGGAACAAATGACGGGAGGCCTGTACAGTACTGAGTCACAGCAACAGGCTAAATCTGTTATGGCCCTTAGGAGTGGACGTGAGTATCACGTTGAGAGTAGAGAGAGGACAGATGAGCCAGATTCGAGTATACCATCTTCTGTGGCTCAATCATCTCCCTCAGTTCGAGAGCAGAATAGGAGTGAGTCTTCTCACAAAGAGGAGGACCCCCAGATGTATATCC
Source organism: Nuphar pumila (assembly GCF_984573655.1). Taxonomy (NCBI): domain Eukaryota; kingdom Viridiplantae; phylum Streptophyta; class Magnoliopsida; order Nymphaeales; family Nymphaeaceae; genus Nuphar; species Nuphar pumila. The sequence goes on from NC_143260.1 coordinate 87,921,562, forward strand.
CCAAACCACCATATCCCAAAGCGTTAGAATCTCCCGTGGGTAGAGGAAAGCAAAGCACGAAGGTCCAGGACATGCTTGAGATCTTCAAGCATGTGCAGATCAACCTGCCTTTGCTAGATGCCATTCAGCAAATGCCAAATTATGCCAAATTTCTGAAGGAACTATGTACCCAGAAGAGGAAATCTAGAGGAAAAGTTCCTACCAAGGTCCATCTGACTGAGCAGGTGAGTTCAGTGATTCAACATCAGACTCCACCAAAGCTCAAGGACCCTGGAGCCCCAATTATTGCATGTACCATAGGAAACATCCGGATAGAACGCGCTTTGCTCGACCTTGGAGAAAGCGTGAACATTCTGCCCAGATATTTCTATGATTCATTTAGGCTAGAAGAAATGAGATCGACTCCGATTACACTTCAGCTAGTAGATCGTTCTGTCAAGGTACCGAGAGGTGTCTTGGAAGACATGCTAGTTAAAGTAGATGAGTTCTATTTTCTAGTTGATTTCATTATCCTTGACATGGAACGAGTTGATAGCCAGCACCAAACTCTGATCATTTTGGGCAGACCATTCTTGGCGACTGCCAATGCATGTATCAATTGCAGAACCGGAGCCATGGACTTGTCATTCGGCAATAGAAAAGTCAGGTTGAACATTTTCAATGTCGCGATGGGTCCAGTGAGAGATATGGAGTGCTTCCAGGTTGATATAGCACATGATTTAGTGGAAGCACAACCAGAGTTGTACATGACAGAGGATTCCCTGGATTTGTATCATACAGGAGAGGATAGTTGTAGAGTTAGTATAGATGTGTCTGTAGTTTCGTCAGGATTCCCTCCTTGGAGAGGAAGCATTGAGCCTCTTCCACCACTTGCGGAGACCCCAGCCAAATCATTGATAGAGTCTCTTCTGAAACTTGAGCTGAAACCCTTACCGAATTCACTCAAGTATGCATATCTCAGGGTTGGTGAGACTCTGTCTGTGATTATCTCGTCACTGCTCACAGAGGAGCAGGAGCAGAGATTGCTAGACATTTTACGAGAGCACAAGGCATCGATTGGCTGGGGGGTTGCTGATTTGAAAGGGATTGATCCTTCATTCTGCATGCATCAGATTCATTGTGATGAAAAAGCCAAGTCAATGCGTGACATACAGAGAAGATTAAATCCTAACATGAAAGAGGTGGTGAAAATTGAGGTGGTCAAGTGGTTAGATGTTGGGATCATATACCCCATTTCTGATAGCCAGAGGGTCAGTCCGATTCCGGTGGTGCCGAAGAAATCTGGACTCACTGTTGTGGAGAATGAAAAGGGAGAAAGTATTTCGATGAGGACCACCACAGGGTGGCGAGTCTGTATTGATTACAGGAAACTGAATATAGCAACACGGAAGGATCATTTCCCGTTGCCATTCATTGATCAGATTTTGAAAAGACTTGCAGGATAAAGCTATTACTGTTTCTTGGACGGATATTTGGGATATATTCAAGTAGCTGTCCATCCTAACGATCAGAAGAAAACCATACTTACCTGTCCTTATGGAACTTTCGCATTCAAACGTATACCGTTCGGGCTGTGCAATGCCCCGACAACTTTTTAGAGGTGCATGTTAGCTATCTTCTCTGATATGGTGGATGATGTCATGAAAGTTTTTATGGACGATTTTTTGGTGTATGGCTCTTCATTTGATAATTGACTCTAGAAACTTACTCGAGTACTTAGTAGGTGTACGGAGACAAACCTGGTTTTGAGTTGGGAAAAGAGTCATTTTATGGTCCAAGAGGGGATTGTGTTGGGACACATTGTGTCCAAAAGAGGGATCGAGGTTGATAGTGCGAAGGTGGAATCTATTTCATGATTGACTCCACCCCCATTGTGAGGCAGGTTCGGTCATTTTTAGGGCATGCCAGATTTTATAGGCGGTTCATCAAGGATTTTAGCAAAATCTCTCGACCACTTTGCTCATTATTGGAGAAAGATCAACCCTTTGATTTTGTTGAGGATTGCATGAAGGCCTTTGAGATACTTAAAGAGGCCTTAACCACTGCACCCATTTTGAGACCTCCGAATTGGATGCTTCCATTCGAGATTATGTGTGATGCTTCTGACTATCCTATGGGGGCCATTTTAGTACAAAGGATTGACAAGAAGCCATATGTGATATACTATGCGAGTAGAACTCTGTTCGATGCTCAAATGAATTATACCACGACAGAGAAGGAACTACTCGCAATAGTATTCGCAGTGGATAAGTTTAGGTCCTATCTTCTCAGTTCGAAAGTAGTTGTCTATTCTGATCATGATGCATTGAAATACCTTCTTAGCAAGAAAGACACCAAACCAAGACTCATCCGATGAGTCCTGCTACTACAAGAGTTTGATCTCGAGATTCGAGATAAGAAGGGAAGCGAGAACGTAGTAGCAGATCATCTCTCGAGATTGATCATGGAGACCACTCAAGATCAGAGACCGATAAATTATTCTTTTCTCGATGAGCAGATCATGGCAGTTAGAACATTGCAGTTACCCTGGTTTGCAGATATTGTGAATTATCTAGTTTCGAGGCAGATCCCTGAGCATTGGAATAAGAATGAGTGAGAGCGATTCTTATCACAGATGAGGCAGTATTATTGGGATGAGCCAGAGTTATTCAAATATTGTGCAGATCAGATAATTAGAAGATGCATCTCGGAGGAGGAGTATGAGTCCATCCTCAGTTTTTGTCATTCTTTAGCCTGTGGAGGGCATTTTAGTAGTAGGAAGACAGCTGCAAAGGTTTTGCAGTCTGGATTTTTTTGGCCCACACTCCACAGGGATGCGCATGAGTTCTGTAGGAAATGTATTCGTTGTCAGCAGACTGGGAACATGTCCAAGAGAAACATGATGCTCTTGCTTTCGATTTTGATTGTTGAGATTTTTGATGTTTGGGGCATAGATTTTATGGGCCCATTTCCGCCATCATTCGAAAATTTGTATATCTTAGTGGCGGTTGATTATGTGTCCAAATGGGTCGAGGCGGTGGCAACCAGGACCAATGATCATAGAGTGGTGCTTAAGTTCATTAAGCACAATATTTTCAGTCATTTTGGTGTGTCACGCGCGATGATAAGTGATGGTGGCAAGCATTTCAGGAATGTACAGATAGCTTCTCTTCTAAGAAGGTATTTTGTCAATCATCGGTTCATCACTCCTTATCATCCGCAGACCAGTGGACTGGTCGAGGTTTCTAATAAAGAAATCAAGCGGATTTTAGAAAAGACAGTTCATCCGGACCACAAGGATTGGTCTCAGCGCTTAGATGATGCACTTTGGGCATATAGAACTGCATTTAAAACTCCCATTGGCATGTCCCTGTATCGTCTTGTTTTTGGGAAAGCGCGCCACCTCCCTGTCGAGATGGAACACAGAGCATATTGGGCAATCAAGGAGTTTAATTTCGATCTCAGCCAGGCTGGCAAAGAGCGATCATTGCAACTCACCGAGTTAGAAGAACTCATGAATGATGCATATGAGAATGCCAAGTTATATAAAGCTCGCACTAAGGCATTTCATGACAAGCACATTATCAGAAAAGTGTTTGAGCCGGATCAGAAAGTTTGGTTGTTCAATTCTCGTTTGCATCTATTCACAGGAAAATTAAGGTCAAGATGGGGATGAACCTTATATCGTGAGAGAAGTATTTCCACACAGAGCAGTGACATTGTTTGATCAACAGACTGGAGGCACATTCAAGGTGAATGGGCAAAGACTGAAGCCCTACATATCAGATGCCTTACAGGTTGGTGAGTGTGAGGTCTGGGATCTCACGAAGGAATAGAATTTGAGCAGAGGAATGTATCATATGTATATAGTAGAATTAGTTTTGTTTTTCAGTTCAACATTTGCTTTTGTTTCGTTATTTTATTTCATATGAACTTACACTTATTCTGATTCATGCAGGTTTATCTAATATTCAATGTGTGAGGATTAGTTACCAGGTGCAGGGCAAAGTTTTCAGAGCAGACCACATTAGCAGAAAGTTATGCATTCAGATATACATAGGGTGATGCAAAGTCAAGTCAATAATCAACTTCAGAGGCTTGACACATATCGGGTTGTATCTATCCTTTCTCCCGTATTTAGTTTATTGATCTTTAGTGTGCATTTGCATTGCATGTTTGCATATTTTGTATGCCACTAGAGACAGTGTCATTCAAGCATGGGGGGGGGGGGGGTTAGATGCACACTAAATGTTTTTTATGGCAGGTAGTTAAAAACTCATAAAAGTAGGCCTTTAAGAACAAGTTTATAGCATATATGATTGTTTTTTGCATAATCTAATAATTTAGAAATTTTTAAGCCCCATGTAAAAAAAAAATTCTGATCTGATCCAAAAAGAGTAGTTATTTATGAAATTGTTCAAAGAAAAGATAGTATTTGAATGTTAGAAAGTTTTGAATCACTTTAGTATAAGTATGCACAGTATGTTTTGTGGAAAAACTAAGCAATGGAAAGATGTTTTGAAATATGAGCTTAAAGGAAAAGAGCTACGTTTAGTTGTTAATGTCTTCGTGATTCCTAGTAGTGGAACTCAAACACAAGTTGAAGTGTTTGAGTCTCTTAACGAAAAGGATAACGAAGGAGATCATCTTCTTGTCTAGTTGATATCTGTGACCAATGTGGTTCGAGTAAGTAGAGTCTGAAGGGTGTTTTACACCTGGTTTCCTAAAGCCATCTGGTTTGGGAGCCACTGATTCGAAAGCTTATTACATGAACTTCATAGAAAGCCTAAGAGATAGAGACATTGCACATGATGAGAAGAAGACTGTACGTAAACTTTTAAAATAGAAGGTCTAGTGACTCGAGCAATTAAGTCTAAGGGATACTCTGTATCTGGTGCCCTAAGGTCGTCTGGCCTGGGAGTCACTGACCCAAAGCTCGTTACACGGGTCACGAAACTAAATATTTAAAATAGTCCTCAAGTGAAAAGAATGCTCAAGTGAGAGGAATTGAAAAATGGTGAAAAATTGAAAATCAAAAGAAAAAGAGTGAGCTTAATGAGAAAAAAAATCATTGCTTAGGAATAATTGTGAAATACTGTGCAGAAAATATACATGTGGATAAATAAATAATAACATGATAATACTTGACTTTCTGAGAAAATTCATAGATAATTACAGTTTTAGAAAAGTGAAAGAAAAAGGTTTTTACTATGGTGGCATAAGAATTCTAAATTTGTTATGAGAGTGTACATTACATGAAATATTTGCTTAAACTGAATTCTTAATTGCCTAATATTTCTGAAAAATCATTCTTGTATGACATTAATGTTTGTGGGTAGCATCTCTACAAACCCTCACGAGACCTTACTCGTCCACTGGGGTAACCCAGGGGTTTAAAGAGCTTGTTGCATGAGCTAAATGCAACCGTGATTCCTACAAAAGTGAGTTAGGATTTTAATTGTTTAGTGCATATGTGTTTATTTTTCAATTTCATAACATAGTTAGTTGTTTGTTAAGGGACTAGCAAACATTCAAGCATGGGGTATTTGATGATGCATGAAATGCACATCATGTTATTAATATATTCATGCATTTTTAGATGATTTTAAGGTTTAAAACCCATGATTGGATGTATTTTGGCATAATGGAGTCATAGTTTGAATTTCAGGAAAATTGGAGTTAAATTGAGTGAGATATGACAATTTCAGTGTTTGGGCACGGATTTCAAGGTGATTCGGATCAAGATCCGACCCAAATAGATCATCTTGGGCCTTGAATCAGTGTTTAGACATCATAATTCATCTCAAACATGATCCAAACCCCATTTAGAAAAGGTTTTCAGAAAACCCCCTCCAAAAGAGGTGCAGAGCAATAATTTCCAGTTTAAACCTCTTTTGGAAATTTTGGAAACTTGAAGCAAAATATAAAAATGTTGTTTCTGAAAACCCTAGCCGTCTTTTGCCTAGGGACTTGCGCCCCACCTACTGATTCTTACTCCAGCCAGCTCCTTCCCCAACCATTCCACTCAAACACCATTGTGTCATTTGGTTTTGCTTGAGATTCAAGCATTTCCTCTTGTCTTCTCTCTTCGGTTTCAAATCTGTTATTCATTGCCTTTCCTCTTTGCTGTGTGCTGATCATCTGTGCTTTATTTTGCAGGTGTAGCAGAGGTTGAAGACACCATTCTTGCGTGGAATGTCGTCTACTCCAACAAGAAAGATCGGTCCTACCTCCATCCGATCCTCTACTCCAACTGATCGCGAATCAAATCACCTTCCACCTTCGGGGTACTTCAACTATGTTGCAGCTGTAGGAACGAGCTCCATTGTGATGTTTCAGCATCATCAAAGAAGATGGGATGCATCTCCATAGGCTGATTCCGCTCTTTCCACCCCCACAGTCGTCAGATCGCCCTTGAGGTAGGTCTTCCTTTCCTCCATTCTTTTAGATAAATTCGTGTCCACCTATAGTCGTCTCCTCTAATCTCCACCCCTTTCTGATTTTTCTCGTTCTTTGACAGCAAACCACTGTCGTGTTTCAGTCTTTGTGTGTATAAATGTTGGATTTAGTCCTAAGTTAGGTGTTAGGTCTTAATTTACAAGTTGTTTTAGCCAAAAAGTGAAAATCGGCTAGATCTATTCTAGCCGATTTCACGTTTTATCATCTGCTATTTTCTGAAATTTTGTAGTAGTAAACGGTGTTAAAAGGGTTTTGCTTCCATTAGTTTGAGGTTTAAATTAGTTGCTTTCATGTTGAATGTATGGTCGAGTTGCATATGTGTCATATTGTGTCAATCGGCTAGGGTGTGTCTAGTTTAAATTTAGCGATTTTTGAGATTTCAGTTTAGATTAGTTATTTCATTTTTTAGTTGTAATTCAGTTAGCTGTGCATTTTTTACTGTGCGTTTAGTGTATAAACGGTGTTAAAAGGGTTTTCTTTCCATTAGTTTGAGGTTTAAATTAGTTGCTTTCGTGTTGAATGTATGGTCGAGTTGCATATGTGTCATATTGTGTCAATCGGCTAGGGTGTGTCTAGTTCAAATTTAGCGATTTTTGAGATTTCAGTTTAGATTAGTTATTTAATTTTTTAGTTGTAATTCAGTTAGTTGTGCATTGTTTACTGTGCGTTTAGTGGATATTAGGTTGAAGTGTGTTTGCATTTTGTTAGAAATTGGTTTCAAAAAGAAAAAGAAAAAAAAATTATCGTTTTTTTTTGTTTTGGTAAAGTCGATTTTTTTGATGTGTTAGAGTAGTTGTCTTCTTCAAAGAGAAGGTTGCCATTACAGTCCAACTTAGCTTTAGGTTCGTTTGGTAAGTTTATTAGAATTAGGTAGTTTTTTTTTAGTGTCTACATTCAATGAATTGGGTGTTAATGCCAAAGACGTTTCAGTGTTCTTGTTTAGGTAGTTTTGATTTTTGGTGTATTGTCTAAATTAGTTCTTCTGAAAATCGTGTTTTATATGTCATTCATACCCCTGGAATTAAGTAGATTAGTTAGGGTAGTGATAGTCTAATTTAATTAATTAGGTAAGGTTGAATTTTAGAAGAAGGGCAAGTGGGTAATTGTTGTTGAAAAATGATTTTGGTAAGTTGAAAAGTTCGCCCAAATTCGTGGAGGTCTATTGAAGAAATTGTAACTTTTTTTGTCCAGCAAATATAGAAGCATATCTTCTTTCAACTTTGGAAATAATTGTGAGTTTCAAATCCATTTCCAAAATCGTGTTTTGGGAAACATTTTCAAAAAGGATCTATTGCTTTTAAGGCAAAATTAGAAATCGGGTGGGTCCCTCTAGCTGGACGATTTTGCTAGCCCAAGCTTTCCAATTTCGTTACTTCTCAATTAATAACCGTTTTTCTAACTTTCTATATTGACCTAGATTAGATTTAGTATTAATCATTTTAGTAAGTGTTGAATTAGCCTTAGGTTTTAGATATTGTGATACATCAGTTAGGTAGGTCTTAATTAGTGTTTATTGATTTCCATTTATGCGTGTAATTTAGATAGCTTCATTTAATTTTCGGTTTTAAATAAAATAATCTTTAGTTCTTAGGTTTCTATTTTAACTAATTTTCTAACTTAGTCAACCTAGTGTGTCCATTGAGGTGGGACGTGGGTCTAGTCAAAGTCAAAGATATATGCCAAATCGTCCCCCTAATTAACCCTAGTCCCCTACTAAATCCCAATAGTCAATAACCTTAGTTAAGTTAATTAGTTAATCTGAAGTTAATATTCCTGTTAACACTAATGTTAATTTATTTTTGGATTTTGCTTTCATGTTTCTAGTTGGTTGTTTAATTTATATTAAGGTTAGTTATCAGAATTAGTTCATTAACATAGGTCTTTTACTTAGTTCATACATCTTACTTTACAATAGCTTAGGTGTAGTATCTATTAGATCAAATTACGAATTAGTTTGTTTAGTTCATGCATAAGTTGGCATAATTAATTTAGTTGTTTTTATTTTCTGTAGTTTAATAGTAGAATAACAGTGTGTAGGACTGGTTTTGTACCTAATTTACTGTCATAGGGTCATTAGTGGATTCGTGTAAGTGAATAGTGCATTGATTTTAAAACCTGATTTTTGCCGCATCTTGTACTTGTCATTTTATGTGCAAATTTTTAAAGTTTTCTCAAAAATTTTGTTCTATTCTCTTCATCAGGGTGTTCACTGTCAGCATACCAAAAATCAGCTCATTTTGAGTTGATTTGGTCTGATTTTTAAGCATTTTTCAAAATCAGCTTTTTCGGGTTTTTCAGTTTCCGGACATGTGATTTCCAGAATTTTCATGAATTTGAAACGCTTATATCTGGAGATTCCGAGCAAATTTTTCAAATCCGTAAAGTCTGACAGATTTTTGAATCTGTCAGAAACAGAACAGAAGAAATTTTGTGAAAATCGGACTTCATTTTCCCCTTCAAACTCTTTATTTGCAAAAAGCTGTCAGAATCCACTTTTGCACTAGTCGAGGGCAAAACAGTCATTTCATTGGTAGTTGATTTTCGGTAGTTTTCAGAGTTTTTCTGCATATTAGTTAGTACATTTGCATAAATTAACGTAGTCAGATATAGCATCATTAGTTGGTAGCCTTAGAATCGATATTTTGGGTAATTTTTAGTTTTAGTTAGAATTTAATTCAGTTATTCTTCGTAGAATTAGGTTTAGCGTAATTTTTAGACTTATTTATTGTAATTGTGTACTGACTTATTCTTTTCTTTGTTTTAGGTTGATAAGCTTACTACAGATTACAAGGTTAATCTTGTCTAGTGTGAAAAAGTGATATTTAGTGAAAGGACGAAACTGCCCTTGGAGATCTGAAGAAGAATTTAGATTTGTGTTTATATTTCATTGTAATCTTAGTTGTAATTTATTTAGACTTGTATTCATTAACTTAGATTAAGAGGTTGATATTAATAAATTGAAATTTTTAGAAGTAATTTGGATAGTTCCCGTTCCCTGTGGATTCGACCCGTACTTGCCACATTCGTGGAAAGTCGGTTTTTATTACTTTTGGTTGACGATTTTCCAAATCTTTTATTGAAAAATATTGTTTTCAAAATACCACTGCAAAAATTTCAACCAAGCCCCCTCGCTGTACTTTTTTCGCCAAGGAAGGGCAGAGCCCCCTCTCTGTCTCTCTGTTTTACGGGATGCGAGGGAGGGACTCGGCCCCCTCCCTGTTCTTTTTTTGCCAGGAGGGGCCAAGCCCTCTCCCTGTCTCTCTATCTTACGAGATGCGAGGGCGGGGCTCAACCCCCTCCCTGTTATTTTTTCGCCACGGAGGAGTTGAGCCCCCTCCATGTCTCCCTGTGTTACTGGATATGAGGGAGGGGCTCAACCCCTGTGAACACCCCAAATTTTTCAAAAATTTGTAAAAATGACCTTTTTGCCCCTTATCCCGTTTTCTGAGAAAATCAAAGCAATTTCAAAACTAAATTTCAGTCATTTTTCAGATTTTCTGAATTAAATTCCATATTGATATATTCGAATTCAATTTCGGGTCTGAATCCAGTGTTTTTTCCGTATTTCCTCAAAATCCGTCTTCACCTCCCCATTTCCTCCTTCACGACCACGTTTCACCCCTCCACCCTTCTACGTATACGATCGGATCCCCTTTTTCCCCTCTTCTACTGGTCTTTCCTCGATTAGCAAGAAGGATCGATTTTCCCCTGCAAAAGCCACAGGAAGTCGATCGACCTCCCTCCTCCCTGCAATCACAGGAAGTCGATCATCCCAGCATCACGAATAGATGATCCACTCCTTTGGTTTTGACCACCATTAATCCAAGGAAAACTCCACTCTGAAGTTCTAAGCAATCCTAAGAAGATCGCTCTCCCCTGCAATTGAAGGAAATATGTGGACAAAGTTGTCATTTGAAGTTGTAAATTTGATTTTATGAGTTGTAATAGCTAGACTTTAATGAGAATTTACATTCCTTGCTTTAGGTAGAATGAATGAGCATTGTAAATACCATGAATTATTTGTCTTCATGCATTTTTTGCCTTCATTCCTCAAAATTCTCACAATGGTGAAACACGAATGGCACATACACCATTTCGTAAGAGATAATAAATACTAAGTTGATGATCCACATCAATGGTCATAGTCAGGGTGTGGACAAAACTTAGCATTTTTATCTCTTACGAAATAACACTGGATACACACTGGATCCATTTTCAAAATTCATCATATTTTCTTAAATATTTTCTTCTTTTATCAGAATTTAACCTAAAATTAACTCAATATATATACCAATGGCCATAGTCAGGGTATATTGAGAGTTAATTTCATTTTAAATTCTATAAAAGCACTAAAAGGGTATTTTATCCTTCATTTGAAATTAGATATGACTATTATATAATACATTCAATGACCATAGTCAGGAGTGTATTATATCATTAATCCTATTTAAATTCGTTTGAAAAATGAAATATGATTTTCAAAATCCAATTTCAAATTTATTCGAATTCATTCATCATTTAGGGTAGAATTGCATCATATTTCCAAAATTCTCTTTCAAAACCCCAAGTGATTATGAATATCTCTTCTTCAAATTTCTATTTCAAATTCCAAATTTATCTCAATTTCGAAGTCCAATTTGACTTTGGAATTTCAGAATCATTTCATATTCAAACTCCAAAATTCCAAATTCGATTCGAAAATTCAAATTCAAAGTTCAATTTAACTTTGAAGTTATCTTCTGATTTCAAAATCAAGTTCATCCTCTTATTTTCAATCAAGGTTTGGATTTGAATCTCAAAAACTTAAATTTAAATATGGGTTTCTAAAACCCAGATCCATCTTTAAAGGTCCTATTTGGACTTTTCATAATCCAAATCCAAAGTTAAATCCTAATCTCAACTTGGATCCAGATTTCCAAGTATAAACTCAATTCCCCTTTGGATCTCAGATTTCAGATCCCAAATACATTCTTTAGGATCCAGAACCCAATTCTACCTTGGATCTCAGATTCAGATCCAAATTCCACTTAGGATCTAGATCCTCATTCTACCTTGGATCTCAGATTCAGATCCAAATTCCAATTCTTAGGATTCAGAATCCAATTCTACTTTGAATCTCAGACTTCAAATCCAACTCCATTCTAGGATCCAGAATCCAATTCTACTTTGGATCTCAGGCTTCAGATCCAATTTCATCTTAAGATCCAAAGCCCAACTTTACTTTGGATCTCTGACTTCAGATCCAATTCCATCTTAAGATCCAGAGCCCAACTTTACTTTGGATCTCCGACTTCAGATCCTAATTCCATCTTGGATTCCAATTCTTAAAGCCAATTCCATTTAATTCCAGATTTCAGATCAAGTTCTCATTTCAGATCCTAAATTGAAAACTCAAAACTCTATTCAGAATCCAGATCTTGGATTCGGATTTCATCTTGAAATTCCAAATCAATTCCATTTTCCAATTATATTCAGATTTCCCAATTCTATCTTTCCTTCTGATTCAATTCAACTTTCATTTCTATTCTGATTCAAAGTCCATTTATGACTTTGAAAATTCCTTTCTTCTTCTTTTTTTATCTCAAAACTTCAAAATCATTTTCCAAAATCCAGATTTATTTTCCCAAGCTCTTGATTATTCTAAAAACTTAGAACTTTAAATCTTAAGTTCTAAGTTAGAAATCATTTCTTCACTTTATCAGATTCATCTCAGAAACACTTGGGAATTCTTCAAAACATTTTTCAAAAAGAGCATACATCTTTGCATTTGCACAAGCATGATTCTCTGTGCATTTAGACTTAGAGTAGATTCCTAGATAATTTCTTAGCAAAGCAAAAGGCATTAATTCGACCCTTGGTTCGATTACCCCTGATAAAGGCGCCAGGAACGGTCGAACCTCGTACCGACGAGCGGATCCCGTCTCCCAGTTTTCTCGCAAATATTTCAAAAACGGAGGCGAGTTATTTCAAAAAAATTCAAAATTAAGGTCAAGTGAGACCTGCAAAAGAGTTCCTCTTCTCTCCTTTTCTCTTCTTTTCTCTTCTCTCTTTCTTTCCGTCTTCTATTTTCTCCCTTCAAAAAGGAGGAAAATAGGAGGTTGGAAAGGAAAAGAGAAGGAAGAGAGAGAACATTACGAGAGGAAAAATTTTGCGATGATCACAGTTTTGGCGACCGTGATGGGACTCGTCTTCGTCCGGTCGAATTTAATGCCTTTTTACTTTGCTTTGATATTATCTAAGTCTTTATTCTTCTATGTCAGCTTCATTTCCAGGCAAACCTTAGAAGCCTAGACTCTGTCCTAAGCTGACATTATTTGCATATAGGATCTAAGTATGGTTTGGTAGGACCATATTGAGGAGATTATTCCATGCTCACATTAGACTTAGGTCTTAAATACAACTCTCCTCAATTCTAGGGATTGAATGCAAAAACAATGTATGCAAGTTTATGATTCTCCTCATTTTAATCTATCTCTTTAGGACTTGCATTAAAGCCATCTGATTTCTTGCATGTTGAGCATATTTTGAAAACCTCCTTACCTATATTGTCCCGGTCTTCACGTTGTTGGGCTGTCTCACTGAACCATAGTTCGGGAGAGAGCCTCACAACTGGACCACTTATTTGGGGTTCGCGCCCCCCTACCGCGTACCTAAGGGCCATAGTCCGAGGTATATCGGTAGGTGCTCAAGGATGTTGGGAAGCCATTACCTTAGAATCGGAGGAATATTTCTATGCCACGTACTTCGAGCTTCGGCTTGAGTATATCGGCATATCTTGATTAGAATCAGATAATTTGAATCCTAGAGTTAGGATTAAGGTCCTACAGGCCATTTCAAAATATTACATTTAGAGTCAGCCTCTAGGGAGTGTTGTTTGTGCATTCTTGTTTGTATATCTATGATTGTATGATATTCCCTACATTTTTCAAAACCCTGGGTATATATTATTCAAAATTTCCTCTTTATTTTAAAAACCCAGGTGTATTTTTCTTTTCTTCTCTTAATTTCTTCTAAATCCTGTCTGCAATTCTTCAAAAATTTTGAAATCCTTTTCTATATTCTATTCCTTACTCTCATTTACAATAAAATATCTTTTGTCAGGAGATGTCCTTTTCAAAATTAATCTTTGTTCATATTTTACTTGTTTATCCTTTTTCAGAAAAAATGCGGTTGTCGCAAATTTTGGTGACAACCCGATCCCTCGTAATGGGATATTTTCATTGTCAAATTGTGATTTCTTCCTTTATTAAAATTTCCTTCCTAGATCTTTTCTAAAAACCCTCCGTTTATTCAAAACAGTGAAAAGGTCAATGTTTCATCATGGTTCAAACGAGAGCGAGAAGAAAGGCAGCTCAGCAGCACAATGACAGCGAAGTGAAAGAAATAAACTCTTCCAGACTGTCCCGAAAACATAGTTCAGAGAAAGATGATGTTGACCTAGCAATGTATAAGATCTTTCAAAAGATGATGGCAAAGATGATGTTTGAGCAAGGAGGGGCAAGTTCAAAAAAGATATCCTCTAAGAGCAAGACCAAGAGAAAGCCAGTGAAGAAGCATATCAGGATTAACAAGAAGAGGGTCCAGCAGGACAGCACATCTGAGGGCACAGAATCAGCAAAAGAGGATTCTGAGAAAGAACAATTTGTGTTCATCCCAAAACATCTGCGGCAGCCCAAGAAAGCGACAGAAGAACCTGAATCAGTCAACAAACCTAAAGATGGGGTCCCGACAGAAGATTCAGTTCGAATATTGACGAAGATGGTCAAATACCTACAGATCCGAGATAAGGGAAAGAGGGTATATACCAGACAGGACTTCTACCTTGGTTTAGATGGGGACAACAACTTGGAAGATTTCCCCCGAAAGTTTATTAAGTTCGATGGGTCCGGCAACCCAAAGGCCCATCTCGCAATGTTCTTCGCCGAATGTGCCAGGTTCAGTGAAGACAATCGGGCCCTATTCTTATGCTTTCCTCGCAGTTTGGAGGGTGTAGCAGCTAAGTGGTATGCAGAGCACATCAACCCCGTCGAGCTGCGTGATTTTGATAAAGTTGTCAACTTGTTTGTAGAGAGATTCATGTTCAATACTGAGGCACCGCCAACCCTCAATCACTTATGCAATTTGAGGCAGGATGACAACGAAAAGGCCATAGATTTTATCCGTAGGTGGAGAGATACCTGCAACAAGATGAGAACCCCTGTCTCAGAAGAACATGCCCTTCAACTCATCCTCAATAACTTCTCTCAACCCCTGAAAAGCCTCATTTTCCCATACCCTTCCAAGTCATTTATTGAGTTGACTGAGCGAGCTGAATGGCTCGAGATGGGAATAGATAACGGATTCTATGACGGTACCACCTTGGCAAGGGGCAATCAAGATGCAAAGAAGAAAACCCATTTCACTCTTTCCGCTGGTCCCTCGTCCGACAACAAGGGTAACAAGGATGATCATGTCAGCAATTCAGAAGGATCCAGAGGTCAAAAAGGAAGGTCTTCTAGCAGCAATAAGCCTTCCCAACCTAATTCTCAACAGCGAGAAAAGAATCAGGAAAAACCAAAGCGTAAGGACTGGGGTCCTGACCGCGAATTCACCCCTTTGGAGCAGACACTCGATGAGGTTCTGGAATATATGCTCACAAAGAATATGATTCGTCTGCCAAAAGCTGGCGATCCTTCAGTAGTCTTGGGCGGCTTCAAAGAACAGTTCTGCAAGTATCATCGAGCAGTGGGGCACGATACAGAGCACTGTTTCGTTCTGAAAAATATCATCCAGGATTGCATCGATAAGCACCTTCTGATAGAAGAGAAAACTGAAGAGCAGTCCGCCATCCAGACATAGCCTTTTTCGGATCATTCAAAAGGCTGATGACACTAGAGTCTTTTTCTATTGTCCTCCCTTTTTTTTACCAAACCATCATGTAAGGGCAAGTCAGCCCGAGTCTTTTGTGACCTTTTGGTCAAAAATACTTGTAAATATTTCAGTCTTTGCTGTCAATTTTGCTTATAAATGAAATGTCAATTTCCTTCCTATCTGTGAGGTTCAAATTCTTATTTCTTTTCGCAATATTGGGGCACCTTTTATTGTTTAAATTTTCATTTTCACTTCAAGGTATTCTTTTGCCACCAAATTCCTATTCTTTTTCAAAATACGGGACAATTCTGACATCATTCATGAGAGAAATGATATTACCTATGAGGGTCTTTTAAAAATCATGAAAATTTTAGTTCAAACATTTTATTACAACCTTTTTCAAAGATCAACCCTTGTGTTGATCATATTTTTTCTAACAAATTGATTTCAAATCATTGCATTTCAAAGA
This sequence comes from Nuphar pumila, assembly GCF_984573655.1. Lineage (NCBI taxonomy): Eukaryota > Viridiplantae > Streptophyta > Magnoliopsida > Nymphaeales > Nymphaeaceae > Nuphar > Nuphar pumila. The sequence goes on from NC_143260.1 coordinate 87,937,319, forward strand.
TCAACCCTTGCGTTGATCATATTTTCTGAAAATTGATTTCGAATTATCACATTTCAAAGATCAACCCTTGTGTTGATCATATTTTCCAAAGAATTGACTTCAAATCATTACATTCAAAGATCAACCTTTGTGTTGATCATATTTTCTAAAAATTAGTTTCGAACCATTACATTCAAAACATCAACCCTTGTGTTGATGTCATTTTCCAAAAAATTGATTTCATTGCATTCAAAACATCAACCCTTGTGTTGATGTCATTTTCCAAAAAATCGATTTCATTTGCATTCAAACATCAACCCTTGTGTTGATCTCATTTTCCAAAATTGGTTTCATTACATTCAAAAATCAACCCTTGTGTTGATCTCATTTTTCAAAAATTGATTTCATTACATTCAAACATCAACTCTTGTGTTGATCATATTTTCTAAAAGAGTGATTTCGAATCATTGCATTCAAAGGTCAATCATGGTGTTGATTATGTTTTCTAAAAATTGATTTCAAATCATTGCATTTAAAAGATCAACCTTTGTGTTGATCATATTTTCTAAAAAAAAATGATTTTGAATCCTTACATTCAAATATCAACCCTCGTGTTGATCATAGTTTCTACAAGTTGATTTTTCAAATCATTGCTTCAAAAAATTAACCCTCATGATGATCTCTCGTGAATGATCCTCTTTCAAAGATTAGCTCTCGTGGTTAATCCTTCTTTCCAAAAAATGATTTTCTCATCTTCTTCTCTCGTTTTAAAGATCCCACATGCAGGCAGGATCAAAACTCTTTTTTTTCTCAACTTTTATCAACCTTTTGTTTATCCATCTTTATCAGTTTTATCAATTTTATTAATTTTTTATTCACCATTCCATTAATTCTTCTTGATTCTTATTTCAAAAATTACCCTTTCAGGTTAAGGGATAAACCTGATGCCTCCTTTTAATAAGGTATTATTTTTTTTTATTCTTCTTTTCCCCCCTTCAGGTTAAGGGATAAACCTGAAACCTCATCCTACGAGGTTTTCATTTCTTCAAAACAAGGGATAGTCTTGAATGTCTTTCCTCATCTTTTAAAGCTTCATTAATCTCTGCCAAATCTTTTTCTTTATCAAATTTTCAAGCTTCGTCAATTCTTTTATCATACCTTTTATCAATTCTTGCTAAAATTTTTGCCCCATTCAGGATAAGGGGTTAATCCTGAAAACCAAACCACATACAGCTTAACTATGATGGTCTATTTCAATCCACAAGTTGAATCTTTTTTTTTTAGGTTGAATTCTCATAGAATCAAAAGCTCGTAGGTTGAACCCCTGTCAAACCAATATGGCTCACAGGTTAAATTCCTCTTGAACCAAAATTCCTTCTCAAAACAGTCGATCTTTAGGTTGAAGTCCTACTGATTCGCAGTCCTTAGGTTGAAACCCTTTAGGACCATTTCTTTCGATCTTTAGGCTGAACCCCTACTTATCAATGAGCTTTAGGTTGAAGTCCTATTGATTCGCAGTCCTTAGGTTAAAACCCTTTAGGACCTTTCTTTCGATCTTTAGGATGAACCCCTACTGATCAGCGAACTTTAGGTTGAAGTCCTACTGATTCGCAGTCCTTAGGTTGAAATCCTTTAGGACCTTTCTTTCGATCTTTAGGCTGAACCCCTACTGATCAGCGAGCTTTAAGTTGAAGTCCTACTGATTCGCAGTCCTTAGGTTGAAATCCTTTAGGACCATTTCTTTCGATCTTTAGGCTGAACTACTATTGATCAGCGAATTTTAGGTTGAAGTCCTATTGACTCGCAGTCCTTAGGTTGAAATCCTTTAGGACCTTTTCCTTTCGATCTTTAGGCTGAACCCCTACTGATCAGTGAGCTTTAGGTTGAAGTCCTACTGATTCGCAGTCCTTAGGTTGAAATCCTTTAGGACCATTTCTTTCGATCTTTAGGCTGAACGCCTACTGATCAGCGAGTTTTAGGTTGAAGTCCTATTGACTCGCAGTCCTTAGGTTGAAATCCTTTAGGACCTTTTCCTTCCGATCTTTAGGTTGAACCCCTACTGATCAGTGAGCTTTAGGTTGAAGTCCTACTGATTCGCAGTCCTTAGGTTGAAATCCTTTAGGACCTTTCCTTTCGATCTTAAGGCTGAACCCCTACTGATCAGCGATGTCTTAGGTTGAAGTCCTACTGATTCGCAGTCCTTAGGTTGAAATCCTTTAGGACCTTTCCTTCCGATCTTAAGGCTGAACCCCTACTGATCAGCGATGCTTTAGGTTGAAATCCTACTGATTCGCAGTCCTTGGGTTGAAACCCTTTAGGACCATTTATTTCGATCTTTAGGCTGAACCCCTACTGATCAGCGAGCTTTAGGTTGAAGTCCTACTGATTCGCAGTCCTTAGGTTGAAATCCTTTAGGACCATTTCTTTCGATCTTTAGGCTGAATCCCTACTGATCAGCGAGCTTTAGGTTGAAGTCCTACTGATTCGCAGTCCTTAGGTTGAAATCCTTTAGGACATTTTCTTCTGATCTTTAGGCTGAACCCCTACTGATCAGCTATGTCTTAGGTTGAAATCCTACTGATTCGCAGTCCTTAGGTTGAAATCCTTTAGGACCATTTCTTTCGATCTTTAGGCTGAACCCCTACTGATCAGCGATGTTTTAGGTTGAAGTCCTACTGATTCGCAGTCCTTAGGTTGAAACCCTTTAGGACCATTTCTTTCGATCTTTAGGCTGAACACCTACTGATGAGTGAGCTTTAGGTTGAAGTCCTACTGATTCGCAGTCCTTAGGTTGAAATCCTTTAGGACCTTTTTCTTCCGATCTTTAGGCTGAACCCCTACTGATCAGTGAGCTTTAGGTTGAAGTCCTACTGATTCGCAGTCCTTAGGTTGAAATCCTTTAGGACCTTTCCTTTCAATCTTAAGGCTGAACCCCTACTGATCAGCGATGTCTTAGGTTGAAGTCCTACTGATTCGCAGTCCTTAGGTTGAAATCCTTTAGGACCTTTCCTTCCGATCTTTAGGCTGAACCCCTACTGATCAGCGATGCTTTAGGTTGAAATCCTACTGATTTGCAGTCCTTGGGTTGAAACCCTTTAGGACCATTTATTTCGATCTTTAGGCTGAACCCCTACTGATCAGCGAGCTTTAGGTTGAAGTCCTACTGATTCGCAGTCCTTAGGTTGAAATCCTTTAGGACCATTTCTTTCGATCTTTAGGCTGAATCTCTACTGATCAGCGAGCTTTAGGTTGAAGTCCTACTGATTCGCAGTCCTTAGGTTGAAATCCTTTAGGACATTTTCTTCCGATCTTTAGGCTGAACCCCTACTGATCAGCGATGTCTTAGGTTGAAGTCCTACTGATTCGCAGTCCTTAGGTTGAAATCCTTTAGGACCATTTCTTTCGATCTTTAGGCTGAACCCCTACTGATCAGCGAGCTTTAGGTTGAAATCCTACTGATTCGCAGTCCTTAGGTTGAAATCCTTTAGGACATTTTCTTCTGATCTTTAGGCTGAACCCCTACTGATCAGCGAGCTTTAGGTTGAAGTCCTACTGATTCGCAGTCCTTAGGTTGAAATCCTTTATAAACCTTTTCTTTCGATCTTTAGGCTGAACCCCTACTGATCAACGAGCTTTAGGTTGAAGTCCTACTGATTCGCAGTCCTTTGGTTGAAATCCTTTAGGACCATTACTTCCATCGATCTTTAAGCTGAACTCCTACTAATCCGCGATCTTTAGGTCGAACTCCTACTAATTCACAGTTCTCATTTTGAATCCCCTTTAGACCATTCATAAGTCGATCTGTAGGTTGAATTCCTACTAATCTATATCCTTCTGCGGTTCTTGGGTTGAATTCCTATTAAACCAAATTCATCCTTCAAAAAGTAAATCTGTAGGCTGAATTCCTACTAATCCATATTCTGTTACGGTTCTTAGGCTGAGTTCCCATCGAACCACATTCATTCTTCAAGAAGTAAATCTGTAGTTTGAATTCCTACTGATCCATATTTCTTTTGTTGTTCTTAGGTTGAAAGCCTATTGAACCAAATTCGTTCTTCGAAAATTCAGTCTATAGATAAATCCTTATTTGCCAAAAATTGTGTTGCAAAATTTTTAGGTTGAATTCCTATTGAATTAAACTTCATTTTTCAAAATTTCAATCTGTAGGATGAATCCCTACGGATCCCATACTCTTTACGGCTCTTAGGTTGAGTCCCTGTTAAGCCAATGTTGTGTGATAAAACCAATATTTTTCATGTTATTTTCTCCAAAATTTCAGCTAAAGGATGTATCAAAATATATATTGAGCGATTATTTCACAAAAGAATTCATGAAAACTTTGCCAATTTGCTAAAAGCAGTTGTTGATTCTAAAAATCCGACTACACAAAAGGAATTTCTTCAGATTACCTCTAGCATTTCTTTCCAAAAAGGTAAAACTTTTTGCGAAAAGAGGTAAAATTCAAATCCTTTTCCTGTTGATCAACCAAAAGGATGTAAGAAATGTCCTCGATATGATCAATGAAAGAAATCTTCAATGATATTGAAAAGACAGAAGCGAATTGATATTGATCTTGGCTATGGCGCGTGTTTAAGAATGACTTTCTGGCAATCAGGCAGTGGAGATATCTTGAGCTATAAAAAGAACCCACTCAACCCATATCTTCTCATTTCGTTTAAAAGTTGCAATCAAATATCCGTAAAAGGGATCTCTCAATTGTCGTCAAGATGAAGGCGAATTAAGCGAGTGGACCCCCGGGGCCAAAGAAGATTGGAAACATCTCCAAGATGACGGAGTTTGTGACGGATCCTTCCAGGGAAAGTTCAGATCACCGTCAAGATGAAGGCGAGTGTGATGAACCTACCGACAAACCCTAAAAGATATTTGATTTCAGCTATTATCGAAAGACCTTTTGAGCCAGTAACATCCATAAAATCCATGAGATAAAAGAAGGATCAGAAAATCTCCAAGATGAAGGAGTTTGTGATGTACCCTTCCCTGAAAAAAGAGAGAAAAGTCAGGACCCATCCAAATGAAGGATGATGTAAAAACCCGAGAAAGTGCAATGACTCAAAAAGAGTGCAAAAAGATCATCGTGGGAAAACACCCAGGTATCAAACTGCCAAAGTTGCCCGAAGTCATCTTTTCTCATGCAAAATTCTTTTATCAATATCTTTTCATTACTTGCTTTTATGAAATTAAGAATATTTCTTCTATTCTCATATCAGGGAAATGGATAGCTTCCTTGAAGAAAATCATCAGCACTAAAATTTTGAATTTGACTCTTAGAACCAAGGAGTTAACCTCATTTGGAGGAAATACTCTAGGTAAGAGAGGGAATATCTTTGCACATACGTGCACATTTTCAAGCGTTTTGAATCAACTATAATTTTATCTTATTGGCAAAATTTTCTAGCTATTCCAAGAATGAAATAAACATTCAATATTCATTCTGATGCAACCTAGCGTTGTTTATATCTTTAAGAAGAGTTGCCTCATTCAGTCGAAGTATCTCTTCCTATCTCATCGCGGTTTCTTCAGTCAAGGATTCTGTATGGTGTTCCCACTCAGGTTAAGGGTCAAAACCTGAATTTTCTGCGAAAGATCATTTGATTTCAAAAGCTATTTCAGTCTCAGCAACGAGACGCCCAATTTCTTCCCCTTTTTGAAGCTTTAGGGAACCCTATATTTCTCCTTTCGCAAAACCCCTTTCAGATTTGTTCGTCCAAATTCCGAAGGTCCCATTATGGTTTCTCCATTTGAGAAACCCGTATGGTAGATTTCCTATTCAGACTAAGAGTCAACCCGGAACCTCGCTTCGCGAGGTATCTTCCTTTCAGGTTTGGTTAAACTTGAATCTCGTTTTAATGAGATTCCTCGTTTTGACGAGATGTTTTCTCCCAGTCCCATCATGGCTCTTCCCATTGAGAAATCCATGCTTTGTATATCCATCCAAGAAAGGATTTTACTTGAGACGCATCTCACGAGGCATTTTTCAAAAATGTCCCATCAAGGTCCTCATGTATTCCTTTCCTCATTCAATTCATTTTTGATATATCTTCGTCCCATCTAGGTTAAGGGCTAAACCTGAATCATTCCAAAAAGAGTATCTTGTCTCACCCATGAGACCTGATCAAAATTCTCATTTCCCACCATCTCGGAATTCCCATCTAAAAGTCCCATCACGATTTCCTCATCCTCTATTACTCAATCATATCATCTTCGAGGATATCATCTCCCCGAAACCATTCAGGATAAGGTTTTACGCCTGAGGAGCCATATTTTCAAAATAATTCTTCCACACCCAGTTCAGATCTGCTGACTGGGGCATTTTTCAAAATTTGGAGTGTTATCTTTGCCACTAAGCTCGGCTTTCAACAGCTTAGTAGCAAATAGGGGCATCTGTGAACACCCCAAATTTTTCAAAATTTTGTAAAAATGACCTTTTTGCCCCTAACCCCGTTTTCTGAGAAAATCAAAGCAATTTCAAAACTAAATTTCAGTCATTCTTCAGATTTTCTGAATTAAATTCCATATTGATATATTCGAATTCAATTTTGGGTCTGAATCCAGTGTTTTTTCCGTATTTCCTCAAAATCCGTCTTCACCTTCCCATTTCCTCCTTCACGACCACGTTTCACCCCTCCACCCTTCTACGTATACGATCGGATCCCCTTTTTCCCCTCTTCTACTGGTCTTTCCTCGATTAGCAAGAAGGATCGATTTTCCCCTGCGAAAGCCACAGGAAGTCGGTCGACCTCCCTCCTCCCTGCAATCACAGGAAGTCGATCATCCCAGCATCACGAATAGATGATCCACTCCTTTGGTTTTGACCACCATTAATCCAAGGAAAACTCCACTCTAAAGTTCTAAGCAATCCAAAGAAGATCGCTCTCCCCTGCAATTGAAGGAAATATGTGGACAAAGTTGTCATTTAAAGTTGTAAATTTGATTTTATGAGTTGTAATAGCTAGACTTTAATGAGAATTTACATTCCTTGCTTTAGGTAGAATGAATGAGCATTGTAAATACCATGAATTATTTGTCTTCATGCATTTTTTGCCTTCATTCCTCAAAATTCTCACAATGGTGAAACACGAATGGCACATACACCATTTCGTAAGAGATAATAAATACTAAGTTGATGATCCACATCAATGGCCATAGTCAGGGTGTGGACAAAACTTAGCATTTTTATCTCTTACGAAATAACACTGGATCCACACTGGATCCATTTTCAAAATTCATCATATTTTCTTAAATATTTTCTTCTTTTATCAGAAATTAACCTAAAATTAACTCAATATATATACCAATGGCCATAGTCAGGGTATATTGAGAGTTAATTTCATTTTAAATTCTATAAAAGCACTAAAAGGGTATTTTATCCTTCATTTGAAATTAGATATGACTATTATATAATACATTCAATGACCATAGTCAGGAGTGTATTATATCATTAATCCTATTTAAATTCGTTTGAAGAATGAAATATGATTTTCAAAATCCAATTTCAAATTTATTCGAATTCATTCATCATTTAGGGTAGAATTGCATCATATTTCCAAAATTCTCTTTCAAAACACCAAGTGATTGTGAATATCTCTTCTTCAAATTTCTATTTCAAATTCCAAATCTATCTCAATTTCGAAGTCCAATTTGACTTTGGAATTTGAGAATCATTTCATATTCAAACTCCAAAATTCCAAATTCGATTCAAAAATTCAAATTCAAAGTTCAATTTAACTTTGAAGTTATCTTCTGATTTCAAAATCAAGTTCATCCGCTTATTTTCAATCAAGGTTTGGATTTGAATCTCAAAAACTTAAATTTAAATATGGGTTTCTAAAACCCAGATCCATCTTTAGAGGTCCTATTTGGACTTTTCATAATCCAAATCCAAAGTTAAATCCTAATCTCAACTTGGATCCAGATTTCCAAGTATAAACTCAATTCCACTTTGGATCTCAGATTTCAGATCCAAAATCCATTCTTTAGGATCCAGAACCCAATTCTACCTTGGATCTCAGATTCAGATCCAAATTTCACTTAGGATCTAGATCCTCATTCTACCTTGGATCTCAGATTCAGATCCAAATTCCAATTCTTAGGATCCAGAATCCAATTCTACTTTGAATCTCAGACTTCAAATCCAACTCCATTCTAGGATCCAGAATCCAATTCTACTTTGGATCTCAGGCCTCAGATCCAATTTCATCTTAAGATCCAGAGCCCAACTTTACTTTGGATCTCTTACTTCAGATCCAATTCCATCTTAAGATCCAGAGCCCAACTTTACTTTGGATCTCCGACTTCATATCCCAATTCCATCTTGGATTCCAATTCTTAAAGCCAATTCCATTTAATTCCAGATTTCAGATCAAGTTCTCATTTCAGATCCTAAATTCAAAACTCAAAACTCTATTCAGAATCCAGATCTTGGATTCGGATTTCATCTTGAAATTCCAAATCAATTCCATTTCCCAATTATATTCAGATTTCCCAATTCTATCTTTCCTTCTGATTCAATTCAACTTTCATTTCTATTCTGATTCAAAGTCCATTTATGACTTTGAAAATTCCTTTCTTCTTCTTTTTTTATCTCAAAACTTCAAAATCATTTTCCAAAATCCAGATTTATTTTCCCAAGCTCTTGATTATTCTAAAAACTTAGAACTTTAAATCTTAAGTTCTAAGTTAGAAATCATTTCTTCACTTTATCAGATTCATCTCAGAAACACTTGGGAATTCTTCAAAACATTTTTCAAAAAGAGCATACATCTTTGCATTTGCACAAGCATGATTCTCTGTGCATTTAGACTTAGAGTAGATTCCTAGATAATTTCTTAGCAAAGCAAAAGGCATTAATTTGACCCTTGGTTCGATTACCCCTGGTAAAGGCGCCAGGAACGGTCGAACCTCGTACCGACGAGCGGATTCCGTCTCCCAGTTTTCCCGCAAATATTTCAAAAACGGAGGCGAGTTATTTCAAAAAATTTCAAAATTAAGGTCAAGTGAGACCCGCAAAAGAGTTCCTCTTCTCTTCTTTTCTCTTCTTTTCTCTTCTCTCTTTCTTTCCGTCTTCTATTTTCTCCCTTCAAAAAGGAGGAAAATAGGAGGTTGGAAAGGAAAAGAGAAGGAAGAGAGAGAACATTACGAGAGAAAAAATTTTGCGATGATCACATCCCCCTCCCTATTTTTTTTTTCTCCATGGAGGGGGCGAACCCCCTCCCTATTTCTATGTCTTATGGTCTCCCTCTCACCAGTAGATTGTTTTGTATTATTATATGAATTTGTATATTTGTGCTTTGCAGGTACGTAACTAAGCTAATTGTGCGATGCTTAGTGCTAAGCACCGCAAGCAGTTAAAAATGCAATGCAAAAAGAAAAAAATGTAAAAGAAAAAGCAATGCAAATCGGGTAAATACCCGTGGTGAGTAAGTGATAAAAGTGCATCACATGTTATTTAATTTCTTGGATGCAACACTTTTTTGTTCACACACTCACTTAGTTGTGGATATCTAGAACTGCTTTGATAGAATTTGAAGATCATGCTGAGCATGATTTTAATGTATGAAAATAGAAGTTTTTTATTTTTGGAATTTGGATTCCATGCTAGTCATGGTAGTAGTTAGCAGGATATTGAAGTGTGTTTGTTGCAGGTACATGTTTGACATTGTTTTGATATAAATGATTTGAATGTATTCCAATGTTTAATGTGACTGTATTGTTATCATTGCAAATTTTCACTTTTGCAAGTCAAACTGACCTTTGAAAAAGTTTTTTAAAATAACTCGCCTCCGTTTTAAAATGCAGGATAATTCTGAAGAATGAGACTCACCTGTCGATACGAGGTTCAACCATTGCAAGCACCTTTACCAAGGATAATTGAACCAAGGATCAAGCATGTGCTTTGCTTTGCTCAACTTGTCTAAATTGGTATTCTATTTCCTAAATGCACAAAGAAAGAGGCATGTGCTATAACTTGAAAAAAAAATGACTGAAAATCATGATGTACGCTTCATAGATTTGAAATACTTGGAAAAGGTGACCCTTTGAAAATCGTGAGCCTTGTTGAGAGAATATTTCTTAAGAAAAGAAATGCCAATTTCTGAGAAATCCAAGAGTTTTAGGAAAATCGATTTTTGACAAAAACTCTAAATGACTTAGAGAAAATTGATTTCTCTGAAATAGAATTGGAAAATGAATCAGAAAAAGAGGCGTGTGCCTTGTGAAATACTTTCATGATGCAATCTAAACTTAGATGAATGAATGCAATTTTGAAGAAAACATTTTCTGAAGAACTTTTGAGAAATTTGTTTGAAAAATGAAGTTTATGTGCCTTATAGAACTTTAATGAAGTAAATTCGTCTCATATCCCTAACTATGGCCACAGATATGGATTGAATATATCTCATTTGATTCTAAAAGGAGAAAAACATTTATAAAAGATTAAAATATGCAATGGTTTTTTAAGATAGCCTAAGAGTGTAGGCCGATTGTGGCTTAAAAGAAGATGATAAATCTGAATTTTGGTCATATTCTGACTATGGCCATAAATACGTACTCAATCAAGTTTACCAACTCCCTAGAAGCTAGTGCACATGCCATTCGTGTAGACCATTGTGAGTTTGAATACACATGAATCATCATTCATCACACTTTGACACTATTATAAAATTAAACTATATGCACATGCAAAGCCTAATATAAGCAGAAAAAGTAAATTCTTATTCTAAATTTATTTACAACTTACATCACTAATTTAATTTAAATAAAAGAAAATAAAAAAATACAGCCTTGAATATCCCTAAAAAACTAAAAAACTTGTTAGTGAAGATATGTTGGCTTTTCTAGATTTATCCAGTAATATCTAAAAATTACTGGATTTATCCAGATATAAGCCCTTTTCCATGATTTTCTGAGTAAAACATAATAAAAGATGATACAAAATGAAAGAAATAATAAAAATAAACAACTTTGAAATTTAAAATTTAGGGAAATTTGATAAAAATACCCCTAAAAACAAGACTATGTCTTTGAAATCAGGGTTTTCAGAAAATATTTTGGTAAAATTTTAGATTTAGGGATCAAAAAGACTCAAATCAAAACCAAATTGAATATGAAGTGTCCTAGCATAATTATAAACATAAACAAACCCTAAAAATATAAAATTTTATAAAAAAAATAGGCTTATCACAAAAATCAGGATTTTACCAGTGTTTCGCTCGAATCAGGAATCCGCGGGCACCCTATTTTTGCAATTTAATCAAACCAAGCCTCAAACGAATCTCAAAATTAATAAAAATTAACACATGCACTTTTGATAACTCTAAAATTAAACCGAATTTGAAAATTTTTATTTTTGACATTATTTTAATACAAAAATTAAATAAAACCCTAAAACATACAATTTTGCCTGTGGACACATATCTATCACAGTGTCAGACCCGAATCAAGGATCAAATCACCATAGAAATTCATAATTTTTTACAGAGAGATACTAGACAAAAAAATAAAGATTTCATTTTTTGCAGATCAGAAAAATCATCTCCAGTTAGGGAGATATTGTTCCGGCAATATGCACTTGATTTTAACGAATATAAAACATATTAAAATAAGTACTTTTGATTTCGGGTACAAGGAAATATAGTAAATCATATTAAAAAATTATGAAATTTTAGAAGTGAATAGCAGACACACAAAGGAAAATGTTTCCTTTTACATATTGTCGATCGAATCTCCGATTAGGGAGATACAATCGACACAAATTGATCTAAGGTTTAAATAAAGTATAACGAGCTTTGAGAAACCGAATCTATTTTTTGACAGAGGGAAAATAGCAAACAGAAACAGAAAAATATGAAAAAATCACAGTAAATACTAGACATCGATATTAAACTATTTCAATTTATGGATTGTAAATCAAATCTTGAATTACAGAAATATCACACCTGCAAATTGCTCTCAAATCTCACTAGCGATTTTATGGGGTAGAAATCACGGTTTGACATCCTATTTTTTTAACATAGTTTCCAAACCCAAAACTATCTGATTTTTTACAGGGGTTTATTGACAAATTCGTGAACCAACCCTAAAAAAATCAAATTTTTTTGACAAAGATTCACCCATTGAATAATATAATCTTTACAGTTTTAAGATCAAAACACATGAATATTCAATAAAACACTAAAAAACATGATTTAAACATGAAAAAAAATATGTAAACAACATAACAAAATTGGATTCAATACTTTAATAATTAAAATAAACATAAACACAGTAAAATAAAATAAAAAATCAAGGAAAACATGGTGAGAGCTCAATTTAACCTTTGAAAGAAGGATTTAGCCCATTTAACGAGCAGATCTTCCCTTCTATTGGTCAAAAACATAAAAATAGTATTCTAAAGGATTTTAATGAATTAGAATCCTGAAAAACATCATTAAACAGAGTTAGATCATCTTCTTGAATCGATTTTGAGGTTCTTGCATGAAAACCATACTAGAATCCAATGAAGAAAGGGCGGCAATGGTGAAAACTATGGAAAAAGCATAAAAAAAACTAATAAAATGAATGGAAGAAAGGAGAAGTTTACCTTAGGGCTGCAGCGTCGGATAGGGTGCTGGGAGGAGAGAGAAGCTCCAAGAATTGGAAGAGAGAAAAATAGGGGTCGACCCCTCCTTTTGGCTCTTTAAATAAAAAGAAGTTAGGTATAATTGGAGGAAGTTCTAGTTTAACTAGAACTCCTACTATGGGGGGCAATTTTTTTGGGGGGGGATTTTCTATTATGACCCTAGCCCTAACTAACCTAATTAAACTTCTAATTAATCTAAAAGACTTTCAAATGTGGCCCCACCTAGTGTGGGCCCACATTGGGTTTTAAAACTCTGATTTAAAACTTTAAAACCCACTAGTTAAAACCAAAGTAAAAATAAATTTTTCAAAATCAATTTAGACTCTTCTAAACCTTTAACCTAACTAGGACACTAGCTACCTCTAATCTAACCTCGATTTCTTCAAATGCGGCACCACCCAGAGTGGGCCCCGTTTGATTTTTCAAAAATGAATTTAAAACTTGAGAATAAGAGGTTTTTCAAAAGAGGTTTAAAAATAGAATTGAAATCAAAAGTTTTGAAATGGCACAGAGTCCTGATTAGATCAGAACTCCTCCAAATATGGCGCCAACTGAGTGAACCCACATCAGAGTTTTGAAAAAGTTGAAATAAAGACTGAAAATAGTTTTAAAATGGAGTTAAAATCAACAGATGAAATTCGGAAGTTTTTAAAATAGAGTCCTAAGCAGACTGAAACTCTGGACCAGAGTACTGAATCAACTGAAACTCTAAGATTTAGGTTTTTGAAAGCCAAACGAAGAGATTTTTAAAGGATTTTCTCAGAATTGGTGAAAATAAGTTGAAAAATGTGATCGGGGTTAGAGTCCTAACTTAACTGAAACTCTGAAAATGAGTCCTGAATGGACTAGAACTCTGTAGAATGAACTAATTTTTGAAAACAAGTGGAGAAATGAGAATGAAGATAGAAATAATAATCAGGATGGAGTCCTGATCGGATTAACTCTCTGGATAAGAGTCCATATCGAACTGAAACTCTAGATTTTTGGTATTTTCTGAAAGACAAATGAAAGAATTTTTAAAAACCAGTGAAAATAGCAACAATCAGTGAAATCAGAACAGAGTTCTAATCTAACTGGGACTCTAGGAACAAAGTCTTAATTCGACTAAAACTCTTAAAATTTTAGATTTTCTGAGAAAATAAACGCGAGGATTTTGGAAAACAAGTAAAAACAAGGTAGAAATTGAAGTCCAGTTCAGATTCCTGATCTGACTAGGACTATAAGGAAGAGTCTGAATTCGACTAGAACTCTGAGAATTTTTGGTTTTCTAGGAAGCAGATGATGGGATTTTAAAAAGAACTTTTGAAAACAAGTGAAAATGAAGTAAGAAAATGAAATCAGGATAGAGTCCTGATTCGATTAGGACTTTGGGATAGAGTCCCAGAATTTTGAAACTTTGTGATAAAAGTGTAACAATTTTGGTTTTTGAAGAGACAAATAAAGAGATTTTTGAAAGATTCTCTCAAAATTGAGGTCAGGTTTAGAGTCCTGATTCAACTAGGACTCTTTGAATAGAGTCCTGGTTCAACTAAAACTCTGAATTTCTGACTTCTTTCAAAAGATTTGGTTGAAAACAAGTAAAAATGGCAATGAAAGATAGAGTCCTAATCCGACCAAAACTCTGAAGAAGAGTCCTAATCCAACTGAAACTCTGAATTTTTGAGCCAAAATAAAAGGGTTTGAAAAAGTTTTCTCAAAATAGATAGAAATGGCAGTAATACACAGAGTTCTCATCTGACCGAGACTATGAAAAAAGTGTCCTAATTCGACTGAGACTTTGAAAAAGAGTCTTAATCCAACTGAGACTCTAAGATTTTAGCTCTTTTAAAAGTCAGATGAGAAGGTTTTCGAAAACAAGTGAAGAACAGGAATAAAGAATGAAATCGGAATAGAGTCCTGATTCGACTGAAACTCTGAAGAAGAGTCTTAATCCAACTAAAACTCTAGAATTTTGGCTAAAACGAAATTTTTTGAAAGGTTTTCTCAAAAACAGGTAAAAATGGTAGTAAAAGGCAGAGTCTTGATCCCACTGGGACTCTGGAAAAAGAGTCCTAATCTAATTAGGACTCTGAGATTTTGGCCAAAATAAAATAAATGTGCATGGGATATGACTACATCTGGTTTTAAATCAAAATAGAGTTTTAAAAAGGTTTAAAAAGATGAAAAGACATAGTCCTGATTCAACTAGGACTCTGAAATTTTTGAAAAAAAATGAAAAATGAAAGAATTCAGTCGCGACACCACCTAGATGGGTTTCATCTGAGGATTGAAATCAGTAAAAAATTGATTTTAAAATAAATCCTTATTGTTTTTCTAAAGAAATAAGATCCTGGGGGTTAACAAATGAAAAATATCGATGCAAAAACTAGGTTTATGAAATTGATCTTGAAAGAGGAGTTTTAAAATTGAATCTGGATTGAAAATTTTGAAAACAGGAGTGTTGGATCTCGAAAATTAGATGCAATATCATGAAATACCATAAAATGATGAGAAATGATAAGAAATGACATGCGATGATATGCAAAATGCAAACCCTGGATGAAGGATTTGAAGTCCTGGACCTCTGGTAGATACACAAAATTTGGAGATTCTCATCTGAGGATAAGAACTGACAATTGAAACTGAGCCAAAATAAGGATTGAATCTTGATTATAGGATGAAGTATTGAAATTTATTGTAAAATTTGGGCTATGAACAGCCCTGACTCAGAGGTTGACTAGTTGGTTCTCTGAAGACTACAGAGAGTGGGTTCTAGTGGCAGAAGGCAGATGTTTGTGAATGAGGGTAAAAATTTGGGGTGTTTACAGATTCTCATCTTTGCTACTAAGCTGGTTGAAAACCGATCTTAGTGGCAAAGAAAAACACACAAAATTTGGACTATAAAAATGTCCCAGTTAGAAGAATCTGACCATGTATGAAAAAATTAGCTTTGGTGATAATGGTAGGTATGGCATGGAGAATAAAATAGAAAAATCACCTCATCGAGATGAGGCTCAAGCTTAGCCCTTAACCTGGATGGGACGAAAAATTCCTTGTGGAAGAACGAGGTTCAGGCATAACCCTTAATCTGAAAGGGGACAATACCTCATGGAAGAATGAGGTTCAGGTTTGACCCTTAACCTGAAGAAGACGATACCTCATAGAAGAATGAGGTTCAGGTTTGACCCTTAACCTGAAGGGGACGATACCTCGTGGAAGAACGAGGTTCAGGCTTAACCCTTAACCTGAAAGGGACAATATCCCTTGGAAAAACGAGGTTCAGGTTTGACCCTTAACCTGAAGGGGACGATACCTCGTGAAAGAATGAGGTTCAGGTTTGACCCTTAACTTGAAGGGGATGACACCTCATAGAAAAATGAGGTTCAGGTTTGACCCTTAACCTGAAGGGGACAATACCTTATGAAAAAATGAGGTTCAGGTTTGACCCTTAACTTAAAGGGAATGATACTTCGTGGAAGAACGAGATTCAGATTTGACCCTTAACCTGAAAAGGACGGCAGAATCCTCAAAAGAGAAAACCATGATGGAACCTTTGAATTTTGCATAATAAATCTGAGAGGAGTTTGCAAAAAGAAGAGAAGGGGTTCACTAAAGCTTGAAAAGGGATTGATCTTGGGCGTCTCATCGCTGAGACTGAATGACTTTTAAAACAGATGACCTTTCGCAGAAACAATTCAGGTTTAACCCTTACCCGGAATAGAAACTGTCTATAGTGGGACAGTGGGGTACACAGGGAAGTATGAGAATCTGAGAGCCTAGGTGCTCAGATCAAAACAAGTAGAAAATAATCTGTAAAACTCCTATTATCAAGTCCTAAAAAGGGATAATAACAATGCCAAGATATATCAAAATAGACATCAAGCTCTCACTTCATGTCGGATAACTTGAAAAGATTGCCAATAAGATAAAAATTATATTTAATTCAAGATAATTGAAAATAAGCTAATTTGTTTGAAAGATATTCCCTCTTCCACCTTGAGTATTACCTCCAACTGGGCTAACTCCGTAGAATTTAGAATCAAAATCAAATTTATTGCTGCAAAGTTTCTTTAACGAAGCTATCCATTTCCTTGATATGAAAAAAAAAGAAATTGTTCTCAGTATCATAAAAGCAATTGATGAAAAAAATATTGATAAAAGAATTTTACATAAATAAAGATAATTCTTGGGAGTTTTGGCAGTTTGATATTTGGGGTTTTATCCATGATGATCTTTTGCACTCTTTTAAGACATAGAGAATGAGTTTTCTTGATATTTGATGAGAATTTTTTCACATCATCCTTCAACTCGGCTATGTTATGATTTTTCCTGGAAGGACACGTCACATACTCCTTCAACTTGGAGATGATTTGAGTCTTCTTTAGTCCCAGAAATTATATTAAGGATGTTGTCTCTTTAATTGAAATCTCTTGGTAATCTTTTAAACTCTTTTGAGACATAAAAAGTAAGCTTTCTTGGGATTGGGCGAGAATTTCATTGCATCAACCTTTAACTTGGTGATGTTCTAATTTTCCCTGGAAGAACACGCCACAAGCTCCTTCAACTTGGAGATGTTTCACATCTTCTTTATTCGCGAGAATTAAAATGATAAAATGGTCTCTTCGATTGCAAATCTCGTTATGATAACAGTAATTAAATATCTTTTGGGGATTATCGGGAGGTTTATCGCATCAGCCTTCAACTTGACGATAATTTAAACTTTCCCTGGAAGGACACATCATATACTCCTTCAACTTGGAGATGATCTGAGTCTGCTTTAGTCCCGGGGGTCTAACTCATCCATCTGTCTTCAACTTGATGATGATTGAGACATCCATTTTGTAGATAGTTAATTGTAGCTTGATTGATTAAAGAGATATTGAGATTGAGTGAATTCTTTTTATATCGCCCAGGATATTTTCACTGCCTTATTATCAGAAGAATGATCTTTAAAAATGTGTCATAGCTGTAATCAATATCATTTCACTTATGGCTTTTCAACTTCATTGAATTTTTCTCTTGCTGGTCATATCAAGGATTTTTCTTCATTCTTTTGGTTGACCAACAGAAAAGCTTGAATTTTCTTCTTTCTTTGTAAAAGTTTTGTCCTTTTGAAGAGAATACTGAAGGTAATATAAGGTAAACTTTTGTGCAATAAAGATTTTGAGATCAACAACTATTTTGATAACAAATTGGCAAAATATTCTTGGAATCCTTGGTGAAGAAATCGTGTGAGGTCTAAATGATATATCTGTGGCTAGATTCTCCTCTCTTTTCTTCAAAGGAAAGACTCATGCTTGACCCTTACCTGAACAGGTAATAAAAATACTCCTCTCTTTCCTGAAGAGGAGGTGTTTGCAAAATGAACTTTCGAAGAGAAATAAAGTTTTCATCAAAACTCCCTATCTCTAGGCTTCTCTTATGGAAAGGTGGTCAATGACAAAGGTCAGGAAGGATATCATAGAGAAGCGAGTCCATCACACTCTCCCTGAAAAAAGGGTCCTCGATGACGGGATGGTCTAACAAAAGACATTGGGGGTCACAAGGAGAATGAGCTTCCGTTGAAACTCTCCCTGGAAAAAGGGTTTCTTATGTGATAATAAAGATTGTTTTGCAAACTATTCATAAAGCACGAGTCCCTTCAAACTCTCTCTAAAAGAGGTTCAATGAACGAACAATAAAGACATGTGAAAAGAGCGAGCTCCCTCGAACTCTCCCTGGAAAAAGGGTCTCTGGCAAGAGAAAAGATTGATAATTGATTTTGAGCTAATTAGCAGACGAGTTTGACACAAAGGTTGAATCTTAAAAGATCATGATTGACGAATGCAACCCGAAGGTCAAAAAAATGTAGTTGACTTTGATAATCCGAAAGTTTTCTTGATAAAAATCGATGACCAGAGGTCTAACTGACAAAATTAACGAAATGGGTGACCCGCATGCTTGATTGATAGACTGGAGTGGATCCAAAGGTCTGATAAAGATTGTTTGACTTGCGGATCTAAAGATTGACATTGAGCCTGGGCCCTAATGCGAGACTAGTGTTTGGATTGCGACTAATATGAAAATCTGATTTTGAAGAAACACCAGCACGAACGTTGGGTTTTAAAGACAAAGTACCAGCACGAGCACTGGATTTTGAAAACAAAGTACCAGCACGAGCACTGGTTTTTTAGAACAAAGTACCAATACGAACGCTGGATTTTCGAAACAAAGTACCAGCATGAGCACTGGGTTTCAAAAACAAAATATCAGTACGAGCACTGGGTTTTGAAGACAAAGTACCAGCACGAGTACTGGGCTTTGAAAACAAAGTACCAGCACGAGCATTGGGTTCTGAAAACAAAGTACTAGCACTGGGTTTTGAAAAGGTACCAGCACGAGCATTGGATTTTGAAAACAAAGTACCAGCACGAGCATTGGGTTCTGAAAATAAAGTACCAACACGAGCATTGGGTTTTGAAGACAAAGTACCAGCACAAGCATTCGGTTTTGAAAACAAAGTACCAGCACTAGGTTCTGAAAACAAAGTACCACCACGAACACTGGGTTTTGAAAAGGTACCAGCACGAGCACTGGAGTTGGTGAAAGGACCAACGTAAAGTTGGGTTTATAAAGAAAGTTCGATTCAAAACTTGAGTCTTCCAAAGAAAACTAAACAAATTGGATTTGAAAGAAGATTCCAGTTGGAACTCGGATCTTCTAGACGAATTCCTGAATTTAAAAGGAGGTTTGAGTAGAAATTTGATTTTTCAAAGGAAAACTAGATGAATTGGATTTGGAAGAAAGTTCAAGTCGAAACTCGGATTTTCTAGACCAATTCTGGAATTTAAAAGAAGGAAAATTAGAGGAATTGGATTTGGAAGAAAATTCGAGTCGGAACTCGAATTTTCCAGACCAATTCTTGAATTTAAAGGAGGATTCGAGTAAAGACTCAAATTTTTAAAGAAAAACTAGACGAATTGGATTTGGAAGAAAGTTTGAGTCAGAACTCAGACTTTCTAGACCAATTCTAGAATTTAAAAGAAAGAAAATTAGATGAATTGGATTTGGAAGAAAATTCGAGTCGCGACTCGGATCTTCTAGACCAATTCTGGAATTTAAAAGAAAGAAAATTAGATGAAATGGATTTGGAAGAAAATTCAAGTTGAAACTAAGATCTTTTAGACCAATTCTGAAATTCGAATGAATTGGATTTGAAAGAAAATTTGAGTCGAAACTTGGATCTTCTAGACCAATTCTAGGATTTGAAGGAAAGAAAATTTGATAAGTATAAAGATGAAATTTTGGACTAGTTCAACCAGTAAGAAACTGGATCTTGGAATAATTCGACCGATAAACACAGAATTTTGAAAAAGTACCAGCACGAGTACTGGATTTTAAAAAATTACCAGTACGAGCACTGGATTTTTAAAAAAAAATTACCAGTACGAGCACTGGATTTTGAAAAATTACCCATTGATTGTTATGGGAGATTTTCAATCTTCGCCCTTACGATGATTTGGACAATTTATCGGGGTCTCGGGATTTGTCCCTTATCTTGAATGAGTAAATACATTTGATGAAAATTGATGCAATTGAATGCAGATGAATGCAAATGAATGTGGGTGAATGCAAATGGATGTAATAAATGCAAATGAATGGTGAAAGATTTTGATTGATCCTACATGCATATAGGACATTTCGAATAAAAGACAAGTTTTATAACAAAATATGCCCCAGTGTATTCTGGGAGGAAGATGTTTAGATAAAGAATAATTTTAATCATCATTGAAGAAAATTTGTTGAATAATACAAAAGGTAGAATAGAAATTTTCTAAGTATAGAATTTTTTCAGGTGTCGAGCATTAATAGGATCGGGTAATTCTACCCCATCTGCATTAATCATACGATATGAATTGCATGGTAATGCTTCTTTGACCATGTAGGGACCTTTCCAGTTTGGTGACCATTTGCCACGTGAACAGTGCTTGAGATGAGCCGTTGATCTAAGGACCAGATCGTTAACTCGAAATCTTCTTTCGATGACTGACTTGACATATTGCCTAGCTATTCTCTAGCAATAAGATTGAGTGTGCTCCGCCGCCTTGAGTCTCCTCTCATCGAGTAGATCAAGTTGTACCAACCTCTGTTGTTGATATTGATCGAGTAATATCTCTAATAAAGATGCAAATTTAAGTGCGGGCTTCTAAACATGAAGAGGCAATACCACCTCGGTTTCGTAAACAAGCTTTGAAGGAGTCGCGTTATTTGGAGTTCAAATGGTGGTTCGATATGTCCAAAGTGCATCATGGATTTTCTCGTGCCAATCACGACCCGTCTCAACGGTTCTTTCCAAGATGCGGATCAGAATTTTATTTGTAGCTTCTGCCTAGCCATTTCCTTGGGGATAGTAGAGAACTGAGAAATGATGACGAATTCTGATATTTGAACAAAAGGTTTTCATTTTCTTGTTCTTGAAATGAGTACCATTATCTGAAACAATGTCATGTGGTATGCCAAAACGATAAAAAATATTCTTATGGATAAACGAGACCACATGTCAGCCTTACATTGTACGCAGAGTGATAGCCTCAACCCACTTGGTGAAGTACTCTGTTGAGGCTAGAAAATACTTATGATCATTGAAAGCGGAAGGAGTAATTGGGCCTATAACATCGAAAGCCTACATAGAGAATGACCACAGAGATACTACTGATTGCAAATATGTGGCCGGTGCATGGATGGACGGTGTGTACATCTAACATTGGACACACTTCTTCATGAAATGATAGCAGTCTTGTTGCATGGTTTTCCAATAATATTCTGCTCAAATAATCTGCTTAAAAAGGGTCTGATAGCCGACGTGGCCACCACAGATGCCTTTGTACGCTCTCGGATGATTTCCTTGGCTTCATCTCTGTCCAAGCATCTAGAATACTCAGCACTGAATCTACGATGATAAAGAACATCGGCAAAAATAAAATATCGGGCAAACATACATTGAATCGCTTTTTGTTCGCTCTTTGACAATTCTGGTGGAAGCTCACCGGTCTCAATGAAATTCTTGTTATCCTGGTACCAGAGCTTCCTCTTCTGCTCCGCCTAGTTGACTTGCATAACTGGAATAAAGGCAGGATGATTGAGTCTGCCAAATTCAAAAGAACGATGGGATTCGCTATTTCTGAAAGACATAATGGAGCCTAGGCTGGCTAAGCCGTAAACTATTTGATTAAATTCTCTTTTGATATGAAAAAGTTGGAATTCCTCAAAGCTATCGATGAGAGCCAGAACAATCTTCTGATAAAGAAGTAGCTTCTGATCTTTTACCTGCCATTCAGCTTTAACTTGGCTGACAACAAGCAGCGAGTCGTCAAAAGCATGCACTCTCTTAACATTGAAGTCTTGCAAAATTCTCAGACCTTGTGTTAAAGCTTCATACTCAGCCATATTATGAGTGCATTGAAAACCGAGTTTGAGGGAGAAAGGAATCATCTCTTTCTCAGGTATGATCAATAAGATCTTGATCCATATGCCAGCCATGTTCTTGAAACCATTAAAGAATAGACTCCAGACTGGAGATTGTTGAACATTATGAATGCGCTCATCAGGAAAATCATCTTCGGCCTTTATATCTTCTGACAAAGGAAAATCGGCTAACTGGTCAACGATAGCTTGACCTTTAATTGACTTCTGAGAGACATACTCTAAGTCATATTGCATTAATAAAACTTGTCACTTGGTGACCCGTCCACTGAGAAATGGTTGTTCAAGAATATATTTAAGAGGATTGAGCTTTGATAAAACCTTGACTTCTGATGCTAATAGGTAATGCATCAATTTCTGACACATTCAGACTAGTGCTAGGCATGTCTTCTCTATTTGAGAATACTTTTTCTCGTAGTTAATAAAAGTCTTGCTTACATAGTAAATGGCATGCTCTACTCGACTGCCTTCTTTATATTGGGCCAAGAATATGTCACAAGCGGTTTGATTGACTAAGACGTATAACAAAGGAGGCTTTCCCAATTCTGGCGACCTCAGAATGTGAGGATTGAGAAGATATTTCTTAATGCGCTTGAACGATTGCTAACATTCTGATCCCCATTCGAACTTTACTCCTTTTCTGAGTAGATGATTGAAAGGTTCACACCTCATAGCTAAATTGGATATGAATTGTCGGATTGACTGCATGCATCCTTAAAGATTGTGCAACTCTTTAAGATTGGTCAGAGGTGGCATATATATGATAGCCTTTACCTTAGTGGGATTTGCTTCTATCCCCCTTTTGCTGACCATAAAACTAAGTAGTTTGCCTGACTCTACTCTGAAAACACATTTCTGAGGATTGAGTCTCAATTTAAATAAAATGAGTCATTTGAAAACTTGACTTAGAGCATCAATATGGTCTTCTCCCTCTTTGGATTTGACGAGGATATCATTAACATATGCATCCATAATCTTATGCATCTGGTCATAGAAAATAATTGTCATTGCACGCTAATAAGTTGCCCCAGCATTATTAAGCCCAAATGGCATGATTGTATAACAGAAAGTGCCCCACGGTGTGGTGAATGATGTCTTGGATTAGTCATGAGCGGCCATCTTGATCTGATTATATCCGAAATATCCATCCATAAAGGAGAACATGACATGACCAGTCGTGCTATCGATCAGGAGGTCGATATTGGGGGCGGATAGTCATCCTTTGGAGTAGCTTTGTTGAAATCACAAAAGTCAATACAGATTTGAACTTTACCATTCTTCTTGGGAACTACTACAATGTTTACTAACCAGTCTGAATAATCTATTGCCTGAATGAATCCCGCTTTAAGCAAATCCTCAAGTCCTTCCTTGACCTACTGCTCGATTCGAGGATCCATTTTTCTCAACTTTTGCTTAACTGACTTGACGTCTGGCTTCAAAACGAGGCGATGTTCGACCAACTTAAGGTCTAAACTTGGCATATCTTTGTAAGTCCATGCAAATACTTCTTGATATTGCTTGAGAAAATCGATGATCCTTTCCTTCTCATCTGCGCTCAGACTAGTACCGATCTTGAGAATCTTCAAACTATCTTCTGAACCAATATTGATGTCTTCAGTTGGATCTTGAACTAGGGACGATGGCTCATCTTGCTTCTGGATCACTGAATTCTAGCAATTCTTGAAAAGATGAATCAAATTTTGTGAGTTCTTTTGACTGCTTTGTTGTCTTACTATCCTCTGTTCTTGCCTTAATCTGATAGATCTTTGCGGGCTTCGACATAATTGAAGGATTGACCACGAGTTTCCTTATTGATTGAGATGACATTCTGAAATTTTGAGAAACGAGTAGTATTTTAGAAAAATTCGTTCATCATGAAGCAAATTACATGAAATGGAAAGGATAATAATAATGAATTTCGAAGACAAATTATAGAGAGAGAAGAGAAGGATGGCATCCAGATAGACGAGAAAAATTGATAACTTTATTGAAGATTTAAACGAAATGATGACATTAAAGGAAATGAACTGAAATGGGACATTGTCCCTACAACCTGCATGAATCAAAGAAATGAAAAAGAAAAAGAATGATGGCATATGCATTTAATGGATCCCTTTGACGAAGACAGTATCCTTATGAGATCTCTTGCCCGTGAATCTCAATCATGCTCTGCGCGAATGATGGTCAGGGATTATTGGTTCTAGCCATCCATCTTCATTTTTGCTCAAGCCTTTGAAAGGCTGATAGTCGTGCTTCAGTAGGAGTTCAAATCCTTTCTTGGCTTTTATGAACTCTAGGAATAAAGGATGATCTCTGAAACTGCTGTAATCAAGACGGCCTCCGATCTTGAAGAAATGTGGTCCTTGCCATCGAACCATCATTGTGGTATGCTTCGTCTCTGGTGCGGTTTCTAACTTAAGCAATTTGAGGCTTTCACTGAGAATAACCTCTTCACTTTCCCAAATGATAGGGATAGCAGCAGTATAGGTTGGCCTAGCAATCATAGGTTGTGGCAACCTCTCTTTTGGATCTTCACCTAGGACAGTAGTGATCATACCACCTTTGGACCATTTAATGCATTGATGTAGAATGTATGGCACCGCATGCGCATTATGAATCCATGTTCGCCTCAATAAAAGATTATACGTTGGCGGCACATTGACAACATGAAAAAGAACCGTGTAGACTGAGTAGTTGATGAAGATTTTCAGAAAGATCTTACCTTTCGCGGTTTGTCCATGGTTGTCGAATCCATAGATGGTGATCGGATCTGATGTATACTCTTCTTCTTTTATTCCCAGAGCCTTGGCAGTCATCTCAGGTCAAATGTTGAGGCTACTGCCTCCATCGACAAATACGTGGGGTACTGTCATTCTTCTGGTTCGCACCACAATATATAATGCATTATTGTGGAATGCATGAGGCTTCGGCAGATCCTCATTTGAAAAGGTGATTAGAGCATTGGTCATGGCCTGATTAACGATCTTGGCCATATCATCTGGAGTTGAGCTTAGTTTTACTTTGATCTTTTGCAACAGATCATCTAAGACCTGCTGGTGTTTTGAAGAGGTATGTGCCAATTCGAGGATTGACACATTCGAGAAGGCAGTGACTGGTTTCTGGACCGAATTAGTGTTTTCTTTTACTGTCTTGTTCTCATCTTTAGTAGTCTTAACAAAGCACTTAGGGAACCCTAGAATTCTTCTGGCCACCTCAAGGGATGCCTTGGCAGGTTTCTTCGAGACATTCAGCTTGCTGAAAGCTGAAATGAGATCCATCTTTTGGGCACTAGATTAGGCCCGCTGTAGCACCATAACCTGATGTTGAATATGAATATCCTCGCTGGGACATGGTTCAATATGATTTTGTAGCTGAAAAGGCTGATCAGAGACAACTGTTGTAGAATACTGAAGGAATGATTGGTTTAGTATAGTCATCTTCTCATCTTCGGTGTCTTCTACTAAGAGATTTTTGTCAATATAATCTTGAATGATATTTTTGAGAACGAAGCAGTTCTCAGTGTCATGCCCCACTGTCCGATGAAATTTACAGAATTTGTCTTTCATTTTTCCCATGACCACTGGTGGATTGGCTACCCTGAAGAGTTTGATCATGTCGCTGGTGAGCATATACTCAAGCACCGTCTCGAGTGACTGATCCATGGGGTAAACTTGCAATTGTAACTCCACCCTTCACGCTTTAGTTTTTCTTGAGTACTTGGTGCTTGCTCAAAAGTTTGTTGGGGTTGCTTATCATGCTAAGGGATCGACTTACCCTTTTGCTCACTCTTGTTATGGTTTGAACCTCCTGAACGATAACTGTGACCTTTCGTATTTTCTTTGTGATGGTTCCTACTGTTGTTGGTGGAATAAGTAAAATGGGTTTTCTTTTTAGATTTTTGTTGACTGATCTTCTTGGTAAAGGTGAAACCCTCATAAACTCCATTTTTCATACTCAACTCGAGTCATTCGGCTCATTCCATCAGTTCGATAAAAGTCTTTGACGAAGAGGTAGAAATCAGTCCCCTTAGGGGTTGTAAAAAAATGCTCAGGAACAATGACGGTGCATTCCCTTCTGATATTGGATCTCCCATCTTGTTACAGGCGGACCTCCACCTGTGAATAAAATCCTGGGCCTTCTCATTTTCTTTCTGTTTAAGACTATAGAGATAATTGAGGGTCGGTAGCACCTCAGCATTGAATAGGAAGCGTTAGATAAACAGATTGACTACCTTGTCGAATTCCTTCAGTTCAATGGGATTAATGTGTTCTGAATACCATTTTGCTGTGATACCTTCTAGAGTGCGGAGAAAACAAAGGAATAGGGCTCAATTGTCCCTTTTAAACTTGGAACACTCCACGAAGAACATGGCGAGATGCGCCTTAGGATCACCAGAGCCATCAAACTTGATGAATTTTCTAGAGAGATTGTTGAAACTGTAATCCCCATCTAGTCCATCGTAAAAATCTTCACTCCTGAAGACCTTCTTGCCTTTGTCACGAGCTTGCAAGTCTTTGACCATCTTGACCACATCTCTGAGTTGCGGCTGGTCAGAGTCATTAATAGACTGATCCTTGGACTTATAGGCCGACCCTTGCCCCTGAGTTGACTTTCGAAAAGCATGTTGAGTCTCATATTCTTCATCAGTATCACCCATTGACTCAGCTTCATCAGAGGTATCCTCATGTTGTACTTTCTTTTTTGAGATCTTCACATGTTTCTTCATTGTTCGACCCTTGACCTTTTTATTATTACGAGTTTTTCCTGAGTTAGCCTCTGTTTGTTCAAACAACATTTTGTTTATCATTTTCTGGAATAGCGAATACATCTGTCAATGTCATCATTGGCCTGTTGGCTTCTGTTTCTGGTAGATCGTGGAGAGGTCATTTCTTGCTCAGAGGCTGACGAATAACTAATCTGCTGGACGGGTATGGTTTTCCTGCCGGACCTAGTCTGAACCATGTAAGATTACAAGTGCTCTCTGCAGAATAAGATGGGCAATTAGTTTTGAAGAATAGTTTTGAGATAAAACAAATAGAGAGGAAAACATTTTATGAGGGTTAGGTTGACAATTTGAAGGATATCCCATTACCAGGGATCGGGTCATCGCTGAAATTGTGACAATTGCGTTGATATTCTTTGAAAATAGATAAACAACTAAAATATGCCTTGTTACCTAGGCGAGGTCATCAAACCATAATAGAATAAAATTTATTGAAGGAGAATAATTTTACTAATAATAAGCTTGAGAAAGCGGAGGCGGACAAACAATTTGTCACCATTCATGATAATCAGTAGACACTCGGGGGCCAGGAAAAACAGTGAGAGTTACAAAAGAATCCCAACTATGCTTGGCAGAATGATATGTTTCAAACCACTGAGCAGACTTCAGATCAAATTCTGGCACGACACCTGATAATAATCGAGCTTCAATTCACTTCTGTCTCTGCGAGAACTGTTGAACACATCGCTCTGGCTTATAATAAACTGAGAAGAACGGTCCAAGTAACTTGAAACGCTTTTCATATGCATAAGTGTACCGAGGGGGTGACTCTTGACGATCGAAGTAATCCCATACGATTTCTTCTTCATGGAGGTTCTCGATCATGAATCTATACCGAGAAGTGGGTAATGGCTTCTTGATGTTGTATCTGAGTGAGTTGGCTCGAGATGGCACATGCCGGAGAAATCAGAACGGTAGTGCGTAGATGCATCCTTCTACTAAAATGGAATCTTTAAGCATGAAACGGGTCAATCCACGGTATAAGAAGGCGAGCGCAGCCATGGCAATAGAGAGACGGTTGGTCTGTCGACTTCCCCACCTTCGCAAAAGTTGTACTATTCTGATATCAATATAATTTTGTCTGCCCTATAAGAAGGTTAGTCCTACTGTACACAAGACCATCGTGTGTTGAATCCTTTCTCGTGCTGCTTGAGATAAGGAGTCGACTTCTTCAAATGCCCCATATTGTAGGTATAGTTCAAACAGGTCGACGTATTGGTTCTCATATGCCTCTATCAGTGGCCAAGATCTATGTCCAGACATACGGACCAAAGCATCTCGGGGGTCAAGCCCTTTGACGTTGATAAAAAATTGTTGCTCTATCGGATCATCAGGCTGACCATCTGGCTCAGGTAGACCCATGATATCTAAGAATTCGTTCAGTAGTAGAGTCATCTCTCCCCACGAGAACCAAAAGGTACAGGTACGCATATTCCACTACTCTGCTAATGCTTGAATCAAACTGTCGTTGATGATTTGTTCTCCCACTGCTGATGTCAGCTCCAATCCGTAGTCACTTAGATGGTCCAGAAACATACGGAAGAAGTTCTTGAGCCAAGAATAGTACCACCAGGAAATGAAAGGTCCGGTGTTCAGAGTTCAATAATCGGGAAGACCTTGTCGTACCTCATAGGAGATATGGCCATCAGGAAAGACTAAATCAAGTTGACTGGATGTCATCGAGGTAGACTAGAAAATACAGAGGAAATCAGGATAAGACTTGAGAAAAATACATGATTTTTGAAAAAATTGTAGGCAGGATAAAACAGAGCTGGAACTTTGAGATCCAGAGGAATGATAGAAATTACCTGGAGTTTTGAAGAAAATAGAGGTTTTGAGAAAATCGTTCAGGGTTTGAGAAAATAAAAAGGAAAATGTTTGGTAATATATGAAAGTAAATGGAAAATAGGGGATTTTAAAAAATCATCTAATATTTTTTGAAAATTAGGGGGAAATATGAGAAAATAAAAAGAAATAACCAAAGTACGTTTAATCACATTCTGCACAAACAAGTATGTACATACAGCATTTCCTAAAAGTTGACTCTAGATGCATAAGTTTTGAAATAGTTGTAGGACCCTAACCCTAATTCTAAAGCTTAGATCATCTGTGTCTAATCATGTTATGCCGATATACTCGAGTTGAGGCCCGATGTATGTGGCATAAATCAATTTCTCCGGTTTTAGGCTCATGTTTTCCAACATCCTTGAGCGTCTGCTGATATACTTTGGACTATGGCCCTCGGTACGTGGCAGGGGGAGTTAACCCAAATAGGTGACCTAGTTATGAGGCTTTGTCCCAAACTATGGTTCTGGAAGAAAGCCCAACAACGTGAAGACCGGGTAAAAGTAGGTGGGGTTGTTTTTGAAATATAATCAGCATGCAAGAAAATAAAAGGCTCTAATGACCTAAAGAAGTATATTTTTAAAAAAAAATTAAGAAGCAAACATTGTTTTCATTCAAACCCTAGATTGAGGAGGATTGTATTTGACCGAAGTCTAGTGTGAGCATGAATAATGCCTCATCAATTGGTCCTACCAAACCATGCCTAAGTCTATATACAATTCATGTCAGTTGGGTTTGAGTCTGGGCTCCTAGGTTCACATGATACCATGAAACAAAAGCTGACATTTGTAGAATACGATTTTGACAAGTTGAATAGGGCAAAGCAGAAGATTGATCAGACAATAAAAGGTCCCATCACGGTCGCCAAACCTGTTATCATTGCAAAATTTCACTTTTGCAAGTCAAACTGACCTTTGAAAAAGTTTTTGAAAATAACTCACCTTTGTTTTAAAATGCAAGATAATTCCGAAGAATGGGACTCGCCTGTCGCTACGAGGTTTAACTGTTTCTGGCACCTTTACCAGAGGTAATTGAACCAAGGATCAATCATGTGCTTTGCTCTGCTCAACTTGTCTAAATCGATGTTCTATTTCCTAAATGCACAAAGAATCAGGCATGTGCTATGACTTGAAATTTTTTTGACTGAAAATCATGAAGTATGCTTCAGAGATTTGAAATACTTGGAAAAGGTAACCCTTTAAAAATCGTGAGCCTTGTTAAGAGAATATTTCTGAAGAAAAGAAGTGCCAATTTCTGAGAAATCCAAGTGTTTTAGGAAAATCAATTTCTGAGAAAAACTCTAAATGACTTAGAGAAAATTGATTTCTCTGAAATGAAATTGGAAAAATGAATCAGAAAAAGGGGTGTGTGGCCCTCTGAAATACTTTCATGATGCAATCTAAACCTAGATGAATGAATGCAATTTTGAAGAAAATGTTTTCTGAAGAACTTTTGAGAAAATTGTTTGAAAAATGAAATTTATGTGCCTTATAAAACTTTAATGAAGTAAATTTGCCTCATATCCCTGACTATAGCCACAGATATGGATTGAATATATCTCATTTGATTCTTAAAAAAGAAAAACATTTATAAAAGATTGAAATATACAATGGTTTTTTAAAATAGCCTAAGAGTTTAGGTTGATTATGGCTTAAAAGAAGATAAATCTGGATTTTGTTTGTATTCTGACTATGGCCATAAATACGAACTCAATCAAGTTTACCAACTCCCTAGAAGCTAGTGCACGTGCCATTCATGTAGACCATTGTGAGTTTGAATACGCATGAATCATCATTCATCACACTTTAACAGTATTATAAAATTAAACTATATGCACATGCAAACCCTAATCAAAGCAGAAAAAGTAAATTCTTATTCCAAATTTATTTATAATTTACATCACTAATTTAATTTAAATAAAGGAAAATAAAAAAATACAGCCTTGAATATCCCTACAAAACTAAAAAACTTGTTAGTGAAGATATGTTGGCTTTTCTGGATTTATCGAGTAATATCTGAAAATTACTAGATTTATCCGGATATAAGCATTTTTTCATGATTCTCTGAGATAAACATAATAAAATATGATATAAAATTGAAGAAATAATAAAAATAAACAACTTTGAAATTCAGCATTTAGGGAAAATTGATAAAAATACCCCTAAAAACAAGACTATGGCTTTGAAATCAGGGTTTTCAGAAAATATTTTGGAAAAATTTTAGATTTAGGGTTCAAAAAGACTCAAATCAAAACCAAATTGAATATGAAGTGTCCTAGCATGATTATAAACATAAAAAAACCCTAAAAATATAAACTTTTATGAAAAAAATAGGCATATCACAAAAATCATGAATTTACCAGTGTTTCGCTCGAATCAGGACTCCGCGGGCACCCTATTTTTGTAATTTAATCAAACCAAGCCTCAAACGAATCTCAAAATTAATAAAAATTAACACATGCACTTCTGATAACTCTAAAATTAAACCAAAATTGAAAAATTTTATTTTTTGACATTATTTTAATACAAAAATTGAATAAAACCCTAAAATATACAATTTTTCCTGTAGACACATACCTCTCACAGTGTCAGACCCGAATAAAGGATCAAATCATCATAGAAATTCAAAAATTTTTACAAAAAGATACTAGACAAAAAAACAAAGATTTAATTTTTTGCAGATCAGAAAAATCATCTCTGGTTAGGGAGATATTGTTCCAGCAATATACACTTGATTTTAACGAATATAAAACATATTAAAACAAGTACTTTCGATTTTGGGTATAGGGAAATATAGTAAATCATATTAAAAAATTATGAAATTTTAGCAGTGAATAGCATACACACAGAAGAAAAAAATTTCTTTTACATATTGTCGATCAAATCTCCGGTTAGGGAGATACAGTCAATACAAGTCGATCTAGGGTTTAAACAAAGTATAACGAGCTTTGAGAAACCAAATCTATTTTTTGACAAAGGGAAAATAGCAAACAAAAACAGAAAAATATGAAAAAATTACAGTAAATACTAGACATCAATATAAAACTATTACAATTTACGGATTGTAAATCAGATATTAGATGACAGAAATATCGCACCTGAAATTTTCTCTCCAATCTTAATAGCGATTTCACAGGCTAGAAATCACGGTTTGACTTTCTATTTTTTTAATAGAGTTCCCAAACCCAAAACTATCTGATTTTTTTACAAGCGTTCACTGACAAATCTATAAACCAACCCTAAAAAAATCAGATTTTTTTTACAAAGATTTACCCATGAAATAATACAATCTTTATAGTTTCAGGATCGAAACACATGAATATTCAATAAAACACTAAAAATCATGATTTAAACATGAAAAATAAAAAAAAAATGTAAACAGCATAACAAAATTGGATTCAATACTTGAATGATTAAAATAAGCGTAAACACAGTAAAATAAAATAAAAAAATCAGGGAAAACATGGTGAGAGCTCAATTTAACCTTTGAAAGAGGGATTTAGCCCATTTAACAGGCAAATCTCCCCTTCTATTGATCAAAAACATAAAAAATAGTATTCTAAATGATTCTAATGGATTAAAATCCTGAAAAATATCATTAAACAAAGTTAGATCATCTTCTTGAATCGATTTTGAGGTTCTTGTATGAAAACCATACTCGAATCCAACGAAGAAAAAGCGACAATGGTGAAAACTATGGAAAAGGCATAAAAAAACTAATAAAATGAATGAAAGAAATGAGAAGAAGTTTACCTTGGGGCTGCAGCTTCAATGAAGGAAGGAGAGGGTGCTGGGAGGAGAGAGAAGCTCCAAGAATTGGAAGAGAGAAGAATAGGGGTCGACCCCCCCCCCTTTGGCTCTTTAAATAGAAAGAAGTTAGGTCTAATTAGGGGAAGTTCTAGTTTAACTAGAACTCCTCCTATGGGAGACAGTTTTTTTTTTGGAGATTTCCTATTATGACCCTAGACCTAACTAACCTAATTGACACTTAATTAAACTTCTAATTAATCTAAAAGACTTCCAAATGTGGTGCCACCTAGTGTGGGCTCACATTGGGTTTTAAAACTCTGATTTAAAACTTTAAAAACCACTAGTTAAAAACCAAAGTAAAAATGGATTTTTCAAAATCAATTTAGACTCTTCTAAACCCCTAACCTAACTAGGACACTGACTACCTCTAATCTAACCCCAATTTCTTCAAATGTGGCACCACCTAGAGTGGGCCCCATTTGATTTTTTAAAAATGATTTCAAAACTTGAGAATGAGAGGTTTTTCAAAAGAGGTTTAAAAATAGAATTGAAATCGAAAGTTTTGAAATGACAAAGAGTCTTGATTAGATCAGAACTCCTTCAAATATGGCACCAACTGAGTGGGCCCCACATCAGAGTGAAATTCAACAAATGAAATTCGGAAGTCTTGAAAAAGTTGAAATAAAGACTGAAAATAGCTTTAAAATATAGTTAAAATCAACAAATGAAATTCGGAAGTCTTGAAAATTGAGTCCTAAGTGTACTGAAACTCTGGACCAGAGTCTTGAATCAACTGAAACTCTAAGATTTAGGTTTTTGAAAACCAAACAAAGAGGTTTTTAAAAGATTTTCTCAGAAATTGTGAAAATAAGTTGGAAAATGCAGTCAGGGTTAGAGTTCTAACTCAACCGAAACTCTGAAAAAGAGTCCCGAATCGACTGAAACTCTGCAAAATGAACTAATTTTTTAAAACAAGTGGAGAAAATGAGAATGAAGATAGAAATAATAATCAGGATGGAGTCCTGATCAGATTAGGTCTCTGGATCAGAGACCTGATCGGACTGAAACTCTAGATTTTTGGTATTTTCTGAAAGACATATAAAAGAATTTTTGAAAACTAGTGAAATAGCAACAAGCAGTGAAATCACAACAAAGTTCTGATCCAACTGGAACTCTGGGAACAGAGTCCTAATTCGACTAAAAGTCTTAAAATTTTGGATTTTCTAAGAAAATAAATGAGAGGATTTTGGAAAACAGGTGAAAATAAGGCAGAAATTGAAGTTTGGTTCAGAGTCCTGATCTGACTAGGACTCTGAAGAAGAGTCCTAATTCGACTAGAACTCTGAGAATTTTTTGTTTTCTAGAAAGCAGATGATGGGATTTTAAAAAGAACTTTTGAAAATAGGTGAAAATGAAGTAAGAAAATGAAATCAGGATAGAGTCCTGATTCGATTAGGACTCTGGGATAGAGTCTCAGAATTTTGAAACTCTGTGATAAAAGTGTAACAAATTTGGTTTTTGAAGAGACAAATAAAGAGATTTTTGAAAGATTCTCTCAAAATTGAGGTCAGGTTTAGAGTCCTGATCCAACTAGGACTCTTTGAATAGAGTCCTGGTTCAACTAAAACTTTGAATTTTTGACTTCTTTCAAAAGATTTGGTTGAAAACAAGTAAAAATGACAATGAAAGATAGAGTCCTAATCCGACCAAAACACTGAAGAAGAGTCATAATCCGACCGAAACTTTGAATTTTTGATCCAAAATAAAAGGGTTTGAAAAAGTTTTCTCAAAACAGATAGAAATTGCAGTAATACGCAGAGTTCTGATCTGACCGAGACTCTGAAAAAGAATCCTAATTCGACTGGAACTTTGAAAAAGAGTCTTAATCCAACTAAGACTCTAAGATTTTAGCTCTTTTGAAAGTCAGATGAGAAGGTTTTCGAAAACAAGTGAAGAACATGAGTAAAGAATGAAATCGGGATAGAGTCCTGATTCGACTGAAACTCTGAAGAAGAGTCCTGATCCAACTAGAACTCTAAAATTTTAGCTTAAATGAAAGATTTTGAAAGGTTTTCTCAAAAAGAGGTAAAATGGTAGTAAACAGCAGAGTCCTGATCCGACTGAGACTCTGAAAAAAGAGTCTTGATCCAACTAGGACTTTGAGATTTTGGCCAAAATGAAAAGAATGTGCAAGGGATATGACTACATTTGGTTTAAAATCAAAAAGGAGTTTTAAAAAGGTTTAAAAAGATGAAAAGACAGAATCCTGATTCAACTAGGACTCTAAAATTTTTGAGAAATTTGAAAAATGAAAGAATGCAGAGGCGACACCACCTAGATGGTTTTCATCTGAGGATTGAAATCAGTAAAAAAATGATTTTAAAACAAATCTCGATTATTTTTCTTAAAAAATAAGATCTTGGGGGTTAACAAATGAAAAATATCGATGTAAAACCTAGGTTTATGGAATTGATCTTAAAAGAGAAGTTTTAAAATTGAATCTAGATTGGAAATTTTGAAAACAGGAGTGTTGGATCTCGAAAATGAGATGCAATGTCATGAAATGCAATGAAATACCATAAAATGATGGGAAATGATAAGAAATGACATGCGATGATATCCAAAATGCAAACCCTGGATGAAGGATTTGAAGTCCTAAACCTCTGACATATACAAAGAATTTGGAGATTCTCATCTGAGGATGAGAACTGACAATTTAAACTAATCCAAAATAAGGATTGAATCTTGATTATAGGATGAAGTATTGAAATTTATTGTAAAATTTGGGCTATAAACAACCCTGGCTCAGAGGTTGACGAGCTGGTTCCCTGAAGACTGCAGAGAGTGGGTTCCAGTGGTAAGAGGCAGATGTTTGTGAATGAGGATGAAAATTTATGGTGTTTACATGTATCCATGCTTGCATGAAGCTATTTTCAATTTGATTATGCCTTCCATATGAAATTGTATCATGAAAACATGCTTCAAATGAATGTATCGTGTTATGAATAGGTTTGCACATGAAAATGAATGATAAGTTATCAATGCTTTAAATGATTGGTTTTGCACATGAAAATATTAAGTTATCAATGCATGCATCATAGTTCTTGTGATTGAATGACATCATATATATATATATCAAATCATTATACTCACCATGAATGCATGATAAATTAGACATTTTCTTCATCATAGCATTCTTATGATTCTCTTTTAACTGGTTAGGATAATATTTGTAACATCATAGGACAAAATGGCTGCAAACCGTGAATGGATATACCGTAGGATGGTTGACAATGAGGTATCGCTTGAATATATGGATGGTGAAAACAGTTTTATTAAATTTACAATGGCAAGTGTTAGTACAGTGAATCCCACTGGTCAGATCAAGTGCCCCTGCATGATGTGTAAGAACAATCGATTTGCAGAACCTCATGGCGTTAGACATCACCTATACAGAAAGAGTTTTTTAAGTGATTATCAGAATTGGAAGCTTAATGGTGAAGAATTTTGGAACAATTTTGATGCACGGTTGGATATGGTTCATGATAATCTATATGTAGATTTGATATTTGATGTTGCAGGACCAGAATTGGGTTCTGCTATGGGTCTTAATGATGTACCAGCTGGGGTAGAGGAAGAAGCATCAAACGATGCAGCTAGTAGATTTTATGATTTACTTAGATATGCTGATGAGCCACTTTGGAATGGTTGCAAGAGTCACACTATCTTGTCTGCAGTTCTTCAACTAATGAAGTTGAAGTCCGAGTATAATTTGAGACAATCATGTTTTAACCGTATGTGCTCTATTGTGAAGAGTATATTGCCTAAAGATGAGAAATTGTCATAAAATTTTTATCGTGCGAAGGTTATGGCCAATGCTTTAGGTATGGGGTATCAAAAAATAGATGTTTGTCCAAATAACTGCATGTTGTATTTCAAAGATCAAGAAAATAGCAGATCATGTCTGTCATGTGGGCATCCTCGGTTCAATCCAAAGACAAGAGGCAATGGTAGCACGAGGTCAAAACTTCTCTCTCATCCCTAGATTACAATTATTGTATATGTCTTTGAGGATAGCTACACATATGAGATGACATGCAAATAAAGTTTGACATGATGAAGGCAAGATCATGCATCCTGTTGATGGGGAAGCTTGGAAGCACTTTGATCATACTCATCAGAGCTTCGCAATTGAAGCGAGAAATATTAGGCTCGGTTTATATACAGATGGATTTAATCCATTTGGGGGTAGATCAATCATGTACTCGTGTTGGCCAGTATTTGTCACCCCATACAACCTTTTTCCAAACTTATATATGAAGCATCAAAATATTTTTTTGTCTCTATTGATCCCTAGTCCGACATCATCGGGCCAAAATCTTGATGTATATTTAAGGTCATTGATTGATGAACTGAAAATACTATGGGATGACGGTGTTCTCACGTACAATGCCTACAAAAAATAAAACTTCAATATGAAGGTTGTTGTTCTATGGACAATTAGTGACTTTCCTACATATGATATGTTATCTGGTTGGAGCACACATGGGAGGTTGGCATGTCCGTACTGCATGGAGGATACAAAAAAATTTAGATTGACGCATAGAAGAAAGCTGTGTTGGTTTGATTGTCATTGTCGATTTTTACCCAACGACCATCCATTTCGACGACAAAGGAATACGTTCAAAGCAGGCATAACTGAAATAAAAGGTTCACCTACACAGTTGTATGGCATAGAGATTTTAAGACGATTGCGATACTTTCTATATGGACTGATAGATGTTCGAAGTGTGACACCCTTCCTTGGATTTGAAAAAGATCACAATTGGACAAAGAAATCTATACTTTGAAAACTACCATATTGCCTGACCTTATTGATATGACATAATTTGAATCTGATGCATTTGAAGAAAAATGTGTTTGATAATGTGTTTAATACAGTAATGAATGTCAAAGGGAAAACGAAGGATAATTCGAAGGCCCGTATGGATTTAAAAGTAATATATAAAAGACCAGAATTAGAACTCAAAGAGTATAATGGCAAACTACTAAAACTAAAGGCAAGGTACGTGTTTGGACCAGATCAAGTAAAGCAGGTATGCCAGTAGTTGAGACAGATGAGATTTCCAGATGGATACGTCTCTAACATTGCTCGAGTTGTGAAGATAGACGAGGGACAATTATATGGGTTGAAGAGCCATGATTGTCATGTTATCATGTAACGATTGATTCTTCTAGCATTCCATGATATGTTAGACAAATGTATATGGGAGGTATTATCCGAGTTGAGTCAATTTTTTAGAACATTGTGCATCATAGGTTGTAATAACTGAGGTAAAGAATCTAGAGGATTCTGTCGTCACTACTATTTGTCAGCTAGAGAAGATATTTCCTCCAGCATTTTTTGACATTATGGAACATGTGATCATACACTTGCTATATGAACTTAGGGTTGGTGGTCCTGTGCAATATCGGTGGATGTACCCATTTGAAAGGTAATTTTTTTTATATATTTTTCTCTCTAATGCTATTGGAAATTTACTGTATTACGAGATGTATATTGTTGATAGATGTATGTTTGACCTTAAAAAAATGTTCGGAATAAAGCAAAAGTGGAGGGTTCTATTTATGAGGCGTACACTTTAGAAGAGATTTCAAATTTCTCACATATGTACTTTGAGCCTCACATTACAACACGTTACACTTGCCCACCTCGTAATGATGATGGAGAACAATTTACTGTAGCTAACAAACTGTCGATATTTCAACCACTTGTGCATGCCTTTGGTAGTTGCCAGTCAAGACTCTTGGAAGATCGAGAGCAAGACGCAGCACAAATCTATATCATTTTTAATTGCTCAGCGATCGACCCCTATATCGAGTAAGTATACATAACATGTTACACTAAGTTCTCTACGTACATGGCTCGGTAATATAATTATTTGTTAAGTGCAAACGATTTGATCTGGAGTTGCGAAGAAAACTTCTCCATCTCACTGATTCAGAATTACAAAAAGAGCGTGAAAATAAGTTTGTGACATGGTTGAAAGAGTTGGTAAGGACAATGACATACATTATTTCTGTATAAACAATAATATGTTACTTAATTGGTCGTGTTTACTGACATT
This sequence comes from Nuphar pumila, assembly GCF_984573655.1. NCBI lineage: Eukaryota > Viridiplantae > Streptophyta > Magnoliopsida > Nymphaeales > Nymphaeaceae > Nuphar > Nuphar pumila. The sequence continues at coordinate 87,975,881 of NC_143260.1, forward strand.
ATTTATGCTTGTAGGTCTGTCATGGTGATGTTAATGACCAAAAAATATGTGATTTACAAAATTGTCTGACCAAAGTTGTGCAATGTTACAATGGATACATTGTAAATGGTTATCGATTTCATATAAAAGACTATGGTGTAAATAAGTCAACGATGAATAGTGGTGTGTGTGTCAAGGGTAGCAGTTACGGTGAAAATGAACTTCACTATTACGGTGTTATTAAAGAAATAATGGAGTTGACTTACTTAGGCATAAATAATAGGGTAACTTTATTTAAGTGTCATTGGTTTGATCCAACAGCAACAAGAGTCGACAAAGCCTCAGGCATTGTGGAGGTGAATCATAGATCAAGGTTCGAAATATATGAACCATTCATATTAGCCTCACAAGCTCAACAAGTTTTCTATACTTCATATCTAAATACAAGGAAGTCATATATAAATGAATGGTGGGCAGTTTGCAAGGTGAAGTCTAAACTATACCCCGAGTATGATCAATTACAGGAAGACAAGATTGCTAAAGAGGGTGATTACTATCAATCAAATGATATGTATGACTTTTGTTATGGTCACGATGTCGCACATGGTATGCATGTCATATCTCCATTGTCCGATGGCACACGTATGGAAGAATGTGATCCAAATGATATATTAAGTGGATGGGCGCCCAATGAAGATGAGGACAAAGAGAAGGAGAAGAAAAAAGAAGAATATGAAAGTCAAACAAGTGATGAGGAAGCATACTCGAGCTAATGAAATACATTTTGTAATACATACCTTATGTTTGAATGTATTGCAATGTTTGATGTGAATGATTTAAATGATTTGAATGATTTGAATGTATTGAAATGTATTGCAATGATTTAAATGTATTGCAATATTTGATGTGAATGATTTGAATGATATGAATGTATTGCAATGGTAGTCAGTCTCAGCCTTCATCTTCACGGTCTGCTTCAATAGGTATATCATTTAACTAATTGTATACTTGATTAGTTTAAATGTGCATTGTGTGAATTTCTAACTCAATTTTCTATAGGTGATGGTTCACCTACACATGAGCCAAAGCCAGATGCAGGGTCTTATCAGTCTGCCACACGATGACTCATTCAAATAGTATATATCGATAGTCGACTGTAAGTATTTCACTATCACTTGTCCAATACTTATCTTATAAATAGTGTATATCGACAGTCAATTGTTAATGTGTATCAATTCATGTGTAGTGCGAGGTTCGAGCCACAAGAAGTAATACGAGAAATTAGAAAGTCACTACTTCAGCATCTTTTAGGACCGGTCGCTCAATGGAAAGAGTACCTGAAGGAGGTGTTGGACAGATTATTGTCCTCATTCATGGTATGTAATAGTTTATCATAACTAATGTGTTTCATATTTATTTTTTTGTTATAGTCATGTGTGTTAACTTTCTGAAAGTATTTATAGGCTTCACATCGCTACTGCGAACAAGGAGAAGGATGCGAGGGTAGTGTGGCAAAAGGTGACTGTCAATCGATTTGCTAACATGTTGCATAATATGAAGACTGCAACAATAAAAGCAGCTGGTGAGATAGATGATCTACTACAATGGAAGGGCCATGGCCCTTCTACTATCATGAGAGATTATTGTGAGGGAATGTGTGACAAGTGGGCGAGCAATGAATTTTGAAACCGCTCAACAAAGGGTGCACAAAACTGAGTGAAGATGCCTGATGCCCATCTATACACAGGTGGATCTAGGACTTTTGGTATCCACCAAAAGAAAATAGTAACTCATCAATATATATATTGTCAAATTTATAAGTATTTTTGCATACTTTTTAATTGATTTTTGTATCCTTTAACCTTGCAGTAAGCAGAAAAATGAGGCATTGTGCCTTACAAAGGTGTGTTTGTTGAAACACATAAACATAAGAGCACATGAGAGTTTGTATCAGAGAAGGCGAGAGTAACATCGGTATGTATTTATTGTATTAATAAACATTGTAATATACAAGTTACTATAAATTACATTATCATAAACATTGTAATTCTTGATTATTAATTCATATTGTAATCATTACTTTGTAGGAGTCATACGAGCAACAGATGGTAGAGCGATATGGCGATGACTCCACTCAGCGTCCGCCTTTTGATCCTGCAGCATGGGTAACTACAACCGGTGAACCCAAAAAGGGTCATGTGTTCAGGTTTGGGAGTAACATGAACACCACACCAGTCGTTGCCTTCTGCAGCCAAAGCTCTCAGAGTTCTCCCGTCAGCATCAACTCCCACCGTCCGATTGACCCTGCTATGTCTTGGGATGGTGTTTGTTAGTATCTTGAGGATAAAATGCGTGACTTTTTACATGAAGCCATTCTCAACCTTGTCTATAATGAGTTGTGCAACTTTTTTTGGGATAGAGAAACTTTGTCTGAATTCAAAATGAGCTCTGGTGCCCGTCAGGTATAAGGATTCGTGTAATTTGTTTCATGTCGTTAGATTTCAAGCTAGTATATGCATGATTGAACACATATAAGCATGATTTCATGAGTATAAGATTTTTGGATTGCCTTATAACACATATATGCATGATTGAATCACTATGAAAGTAGTTTGACAACCTTACAACACATACAAGCATTCTTTCGTCACTATGACAACTTTAGAACATATATGAGCATGATATTAGCATATATGAAAGTTTTTTTATTGACTTATAATACATATGCATGATTGAATCAATATGAAAGTTTTTTGACAACCTTAGAACACATATAAGCATGATTTCATCACTATGAAAGTTTTTTTACCACCTTATAACACTTATATGCATGATTGTGATACATAACACATTTATTTGACAGCCTTATAAACATTATATCCATCGTGAATCATTGTGACATTTTTTTGACAACCTTAGAACACATATCTGCATGATTAAATCACTATGAATTTTTTTTGTCAGTCTTAGAACACATATTTGAATTTTGTTATTGTTCTTCACTTTATTGCTATTCTATGTGTCATTCAGCCATTTACCTTGATTGCATTAGACTAGGTGCATTGTATATAATTTATTTTATTATATTTTGTTTATCAATACTAACATTTTGGTTCTCTTGCAGGATGCTGGAGATGATCAGCGTAGAGGAGTTGATGGAGGCATGGATGAAGGGGCAGATTGAGACAATGAAGAGGATGATGCCTCGAATCTTGACGAAGATTAGATTCATCTGTTTAATTTGTTTCGCTTACTTGTAATTAATTAGAAGTTGGCAAGGACTGTACTGGGTTGTTAAATTTGTTGAACTTAAAACTTGTGTTAAATTTATTTCACCTGCTTTGTATATGTATTTTTTATGTGTACTTTGTTTTTTATATACAGGTTATATAAATTGTATAACGAGAAATTTTTCTCGATATTCATATTTTAAAAAAAAATTATACATTTTTTTTAATTTGCAATGGATTAGTGACGGATAGTATCTGTCGTAAATTTAAATCAGTCGATATTTTGCAACAAAATTTAATATGTCGCTAATCCCTCGCTAAATTGGCGACGAACATCAGAAACGGATATGTATTCATCGTTAAATTTTAGCGATGAAATGCATTCCTTCGCAAAACCAAATCAGTCCTTATTTAGCGACAGACCATGTTTATCGCTAAGTAGCAACGGATTGGTGACAGATAAATTCTATCGCATTTTAGCGACCAAGATTATGCGACCGACGCTTTCTGTCGATAAACAGGTTAGCGAAGGATTAGCAATGGATTAGCGATGGATAACGTCTGTCGCCAATTCACATTTTTCTTGTAGTGAGTTAGGGAAGCTGATTAGGGAAGGCCATAGGAGGTGAGATTTTTACTACATGAATTTTTTTCGTATTCCTAAAGAATCATTTTGTAATTTTGTCAAGGAAAAAAATCTTTATGACATCAAAGATTAGGTCATCTTAACATATCTAAGTTGTTTCTTTTTCCTTTTTAAAAGATTCTTGTATTGAAAAAGAGTTCATATGTAATGATTGTATTCTTAAAAAAATAAAGAAAAATCCTTTTGATTTTGGAACTTTTATATCTTATAAACCTTTTAAACTTATGCATTCAGATGTACGGGGACTGACTCCGATCATATCAAAATAAGGATTCTCTTATTATGTCATATTTATTTATGACTATACTTGGTATACTTGGATTTATTTTCCTAGGCAAAAATTCGATGTGTTCACATGTTTCAAGGAATTTCATAAATTTATGCAAAACCAATTTTAAACGAATATTGTTATTTTTCCATCTAATTCAGGGAGAGAATAATTTTCTAACGATTTTAAAAACTATTTAAAAGAAACTGAGATTTCACGTCAAAGATCTTATCTAAATACTCCGCAATAAAATGGATTAACTCAAAGAAAGCACTGTCATGTCATTAAAACCACAACAACATTATTTATTTTAAAAGGTGTTCCAAAAATATTTTGGGCTAAAGGTGCTTTAATTGTTGTATATCTTATTAATCGAATACTTTCATCTTCTTTACAAAATATATCTTCAATTGAAAAACTTTACCAAACTTCTCCCGATTTAAGTAGATTAAGAGTTATTGGATTTAAAAAAAAAATTAAGGAGATAAATTATCTCCTAAAGTCATCAAATGTGTTTTTCTTGGTTATGCAAACAACAAAAAGGGTGTAGATGTTATGATATAAAAAATGACAAATTATATATTTCAAGAAATGTGAAATTTCTCAAAAAATGAAAATGGTTTTTATTTGGATAAGCCTAAGGGTGATCTTGTGTATTCCTTTTTATTTGATTTACTGCCAAAGAAAGTTTTTGATAAAATTATAGATATTGATAATGATCATGATGATGATATGCATATTGATGACTTTGTATTCCTTGGAGGATACCCTAAATCTTGATATTCAAACTTATTCTAGAAGAACGGTAGAAAGTCTTTCATGTGCACTTGATAGATATTCTTAAAACCAAAATTTTAAAGAAATTAGTGTTGAGAAATCCAGTAGAACCTCTAAACCTCTTGAAAGGTTTGTATCTTATGATACTTTTTCACCTAGATATAGAGTTGTCTTATGTCTATCCACTCATTTCATGAACCTTCAACCTACAATGAGGCTAAAGAAATTCTCGAATGGGTTGATGCCATGAATCTATAACTAGTAGCCTTTGAGAAGGCTAAGACTTGAGAAATCCAATCATTACCGATTGAAAAAATACCAATGTTGTTTGTATCGTACCACATCATACGATACAGTATAATACATATTATAACTTTGAGAGAAACTAATACAATACACACTTATATCGCTATATGAGTATGTATTATATCCATATCGGATGTATCATATGATACACCCTTGTATCGAGGTGTATTGTATGATACATGATGCAGCGTACAATACACCTTTGGTGTGCTTTAAAAAAATTGAAAGTTACATTTTTACTTTTTTGGGTTTTAAATTCCTCTTAAGGGTCGACTCCCTCATTTATGTAGAGGCCCATTAGAGGAGAACCCACACACCCTAGGAGTCGTGAGAGCGATTTGGGGGATGATTTGTGCGCAAGGAAGAGGGCATTTGCAATTTTTTCAATAGTGCATTTCTACCCCTTTTCACTCAAGGACGTGGGTTAAGGTAAAAAATCTTTATTCTATGTATGTGGAAACTTGTTGTCGAATATTTTTATTTAGTGGTTAATTGGTTATGTTTTATTTTAAATCTTTTGATATCATCTTCACATTCATCTTTCACTAAGGCCTTGCCTTCACCTGATTTTATATTCCTTCTTTGCAAACTTTCAGTGATCACATCGTAAGTTTGAGGGAGAGTGTTACAATATAGTGTATTATAAATGTACTATGTACACACATATATATTGTTCTTTTATGTAAACTGAAATACTCTTCAAGAGTATTTTAGTCTTTTTAAAGATGTAAGAGGTGTCAGCCCACTAGGTGTTGAGTGGTAGATTGTTTTTTTGTATTTTTATTTTTTGTGTACTTTATAATTGTTGGGCCAGTCAAACTAGACGGACTGATCCCAACGGCTATATTTATAGTCGTTGGGGCTGGTCCAATGTCTAGTTGGACCATCCCTTGTGTGTTCTAGTGTGCATATTTAAAGACACTCCTCGTATTTCTTATGCTTTTTGTTAAGCATTTCTCAAGTGAATAACATTTTATTTTTTATATTGTGCTTGCTCATAATGGCTCTTGTATGCACTTGTGCTTTTGTGATTGCTTTCACTTGATTGTTGTATTGTCTCTTAGCGGGCTAGTGTGTGTGCACTCTTTAATGTATTCTTGTTAAACCTTAGTGGATTTTCCATTGTATTTTCGCTTGCTTCATTGTAGGAGGAAGGTGAAGTATCAAGACACATGATCACCATGAGCTCACGACCTAACAAACACGGGATCACCATAGACTCACGATCACACAAACATTTGATTAGCAAGGCCACAAGCACCAATAACACAAGACTCTGGTACCATGTAATGAAGTGGAGAGTGATAATTCACACACCCACAAAAGGGTTCCAACACAAGCCCACTAAGGGCACAAGAGAGCACTCACAAATCATTTAAAAAATAAATAATTTATTATCGATAAAATTCACAAAGAATGCATTCTTTACAAGAGGGGGAGATCCCTTATATATACAAAAGATATCCCTTAGCTAGCAGTTAGACTAGTCCTAATGGCTAGTCAAAGGCTGGTCAAACCATACACAAAAAAAAAGAAAAAGAAAAAGAAAAAATAAATACATCAAATATATGTATTATATACATATAATATATGTAATATTTATACCCATACAAGAAAGTATATAAATACATATATTATATGAATATATAAATATAAAATACACACTATTTAACTATTTGTGGGTGGGTCTCAGTATTGGTAATTGGAGTTTATGGTGGTTCGTACTCAAGCTCATGCCTGTAAATCATTTTCTCTTCCCTTAGTTTCACCACCACCAGAGCTCCCAAATTGTTCTGCATCATCTGCAACAAACAGATTCTCTTAATTTCATCTTCCATGTAAGAAAAACACAAATTCAAATGATTCAGAGGGGGCCTGGAAGCTTACCGACTTCACTGCAACATAGACGGTATCAGGTGGTGAACCAGAGCCACAAGCCATCTGTAGCACTATTGTGATCGTTTTATAATGATAATTTCTAATTGAAAGATAAGACTCATGTCTCCTAGAAAAATATGCAAATATTGCTTCTGATTTTTGTGGTATAGACTATAGGCAACAGATGTTGGCATTTGTACCTGTAGTAGTTGCTTTTGCCGATTAATTTTAATGTTTTGAGTGGTAATTATGGATATGAATGCTGCAACTCTTTTTTCTTAGTTACAACCAGAACGTAAGTTTGGAGATCAATTAATAAGTTGACTGTTTATAATATCTCTGCTTATGTACCTTATGAAAAAGAAGAGAGAGAAACTTCTGTTCTGGAATGCATGCACGTCACCATGTTTTTCACTCTTAATGACATCTTTTGATTTCAAAGACATGTTTTATGGAGTCATGACTTCATGTGTTGGTTCTGAGATTAACTTTAACTAGAGATAAAATTTCCTTTGTGATGCTGACAATGATGTCAACTTGCATAGGTTATAGTTAATGGACTCCTCTTCCAGCTCTCTCTACCACTTAATTTCCTAGGAAGTGTCACAAAGCCAAATATCAAGAGCAGAATTACAAATGGATATTCTGTTAAATTCATTTTGGTCTATGGCACAGTATAGAGCATTCATGGCTTTTGCATTTAAGTTTGCCATTTTTCTTTCTTCATCAGTCCATGAAGAGTAGTCTGATGTAGGAGAAGAATATGGACATTCTACGATATTCCATACAGCAAAATCTACAGACTTGAGAAATATGATCATTCTACATTTCCAGTAGCCATAGTTAGTGCCATTAAAAAAAGGAGGGCGAGATGAGTGTTGACCTTCGATGTCACGAGCATAAGAGGTTGATGCCATTTTTGTGTCGGAAGACTTGTTATGTCGAAACCAGCAGAACCTGCTCTGATACCAAATGAAATTCCACTAGATGGGGGGTGAATAGTGAAATACGATGCAGATCGATAAAATAAAAATAAGGCAATAAGGCACAACACAATAAACACAGGATTTATACTGGTTCGGCCGAGTTACTGACCTACATCCAGTCCCCAAGTAAAACACTTAAGCCTTCCACTATAACATCAGAGTTACCGGATAAATAGTACAACACCCTCTTCCTCAGAGGTCTACTTCTCTCAACAGAGAAGGGAAACACCCTCTTCCTCAGAGGTCTACTTCTCTCAACAGAGAAGGGAAACAACATCTTTCTCAGAGGTCTACTTCTCTCAACAGAGAAGGAAAACACCCTCTTTCCCAGAGGTCTACTTCTCTCAACAGAGAAAGAATACAACAGAAATCAGAAAGTTACAACACTTTCCTATAGAACCTTCAGAATGATATGTAGAGTGTGAATGCACGTATGAAGATTCTCAGAATGATCTTTTTCTTTTCTTACACACTCTTGTAATTTTCTGAGAGCTTTTCTTGACTTTTTCTCTTTATTTTTCTCTTTATTTTTCTAAGCTCTTTTCTCAGAGTGTCGAGCAGGAATTTTTCTCGTTGAAAGCTTGCTTGTCTTTTCACATTGTTGTGTTTGTATATATATAGTCTTTAGAAAACTAGTCGTTGTCTTTTTTAAATGATTGTCCTTTTGGGATATGAGAAGTCAGGTCATTTCAAAAACAACTTAGTGTGAAAAAGATAAGTGTACTATATTGCTTTTTCAAAAAGTCTTCTTTTCATATGAAGTATTTTTGGAGTACACTATTCGTTGGTGTATTTTAAATGAGTTATTCTTTGTATTAGGTCTTTTCTCATAATAAATGTTCTGTAGTATTTTTGAACGTTGAAGTGTAGTTTATCAAGTAGTTTTGTCTTTACTCAATTTAATGGTTTGTAGTACATTAAACGTTGGAATATATTCTATCATGTAATTTTGTCTTTACTCAATTTAATGAATATTAGTATATTAATATTTTTCTTACAAGTCGTCACTTATAATAAATGTATGTAAGTGTGATAAATGTTTGTTGAGTACTTTATTTATAAATGGTCATTTCTTAAAAGCTTTTTGGAATAGCATTTAATGTTTACAGAAGGAATGATGACTTTAAGTAAGTCGACATTCTTGAGTGTGGGTTTTATTTATAAATAAATAGTCATTTCTCAAATGCTTTTTGAGGTGGCATTTAATGCTTAAAGAAATAAATGGTCATTTCTTATTTTAATAAAATAATATTTATTTTCTCAAATCGTCAATTCTAAAATGAATGGTTGTGAAGTACACTAAATGCTTGAGTAATACTTATATTACAAATAGTCATTTCTCAAATAAATGCTTGTGTATTATCTTTTCATAATTTGTCTTTTCTTACATAAATGTTTATGTATTATGAACCAAAATTTCTTACGTAAAAATTTGTGTATTATGAACTAATGCATTTTGTCTTTTCTTACATAAATGCTTATATATTATGAATCAATACATCTTTTCATATTTTGTCTTTTCTTCATAAATGCTTATGCATTATGAACCAATACATATTTTCACAATTTGTCTTTTCTTACATAAATGCTTATGTATTATGAACCAAAATTTCTTACGTAAATGTTTGTGTATTGTGAATTAATTCATTGTCTTTTTCTTTCATATTTGAAATCATTAGCTTTTATATCTTTTCAAGTTGTCTTTTTCATAAATGCATGTTAGAAGGTACAATTAATGCTTTTGAAATCATGAGCTATTATATCTTGTCAAAATGTCTTTTTCATAAATGCTTGTAAGAAAGTACAATTAATGCTTTTGAAATCATGAGCTATTATATCTTGTCAAAATGTCTTTTTCATAAATGCTTGTAGGAAGTACAATGATTTGTTTCAAAAAGGTGTTTTTGAAATGCTACAATATACATAACGTATCCTTTTATGAAAGCTTAACTTTTTGTAAATAAATGGCTTGTATGATTTCAAAGCATATAGTCTAATATGAAATATGCATGCTTCTGAAGGTTCTGTTACATATGACTCTAAAGAAGAAAAAAAATCTTCATCTTGAGGTAGTCGATCTTCTTGGATAATTTTTATGAATGTATGGCCCATCAAGCTTTTTCTTCAGAGTAGTATGATTGCATCAAATAGTTGCACTTGATCAAGTTGTCTTCACTCTTCTTAAGAGAAATAACCTTACATCAAATACTCATTAAATACATAACACATCATATCCAGTCATAATATAACATATTCAGTTTCACATATAAAAGCATATCATATTTATCATATCTCATAAAAGCATATCATGTATTTATCATGTATCATATATATGCATCGTGAAAGCATATCATATTTATCATGTATCATCAAAACATAGTTTCTCAACATTCTCCCCCTTTTTTATGATGACAATATATGCTCCCCTGTCAATAAGCCATATATATTATGATGATTTAAACATGATATCAGAAATAAAAAATGCATAGAAATAGTAATCATAAAAAACAACAGAATTAACATAAAAAAGTTTGTGTATACTTCATGTGTATGAGATAAAGAGTTAAACATTTTTCTCCTACATAGGAGAGGTAGGTTTTCTCTCCCCCTTTGTCATTGACAAAAAGGAGGGATCAGAGTCGAAGAGTTAATATTATAGACCGGGTTGAAGCAAGTTGAGAGTTGAAGACAACAAGTCAAGAAATGGATTTCAAAAAATACATGGGGTGATCCATTGTTTTGAGACTGAGTAAAGAAGGAAGTGAGATCAATTCATGTGAGAGAGATGAATAGAGATAAAGTCAAGCTTTAGACATAATGAGAAATTTTAAGTTGGGTGTATGAAGAGAGTGATGACAGACATGGATTTTCAAATAAGACATGGATAGAGAAGAGGACAAAAATAATTAATGAGTGATATGAGATGAAAGAGATAAAGAAATGTCATGATTGCTTATTTAATATATAAATAGTTTTTATGGATAGACATGAAAGGAAATAGGTCATAGGGTGATCATGTGATGTGTACTTTGAAAGATATGACATTTTTGAAAGAAAAGAATGACTTAAAAAATGTGTCATGATTAATGTGTTTTCATATTTGTAATTTTTATGAGTATACGTAAATATGAGAAGGACACACTTTGACTTTGAATAGTGGTAAGAGAGATGATGAGACAAAAAAGAGAAAGAGTCAAAAATATATTCGAAAAAAAATAAGAATTGATAAATGATAGATTAAAAAATAAGAATAGACATGGAGGAGTCGGATTCAAAAATCTAAAATATATAATAAAAAAATGTATTCGAGAGATGAAATGAGGAGACAAAAGATATTCATGAGTGAAGAGTAATAATTACTTATATAAGAAGTATTTTTATGGATATGCGTGGAAGGAGTAAGAGTAGACATAAAGAAAAGTGAGATGACATATATGGATTTTCGAGTAAGATAGGAATAAAAAAAACAAGAAAAAAATCATGATTGATATGAGATGAAAGGCATAAAATAAAGTTATGATTGACATGAATTAATGTTTATTTGATAAACATATTTTTAAAGAAACTCGATTGGAGGAAGTTCAGAGTTTTTAGAGAATAAAGTTAAGTTTTAAACTAGTAAAAGAGTCAAAATCACGGATTGAAAAGAATGGAGGCTCAATTCGTATGAGAGAGAGAGAGAAGGATGGTACTAAAGGTACTAATGAAAAGAACATTTAATAATTAAAAAATAAGATGAAAGACAAGTTTGTCGAGAAGGAGTCTTTTATGGATTTTTTTTTTTATAGAAAAGTGTGAAAGATGATAGGACAAAAAGTAGATTGTATTTTGAGAGATAGAAAAAAAATGACATAAAGTCTTTGTTTTCAAGGTAACATGTGATGTACGTGAATACATGAAGGACCCCTTTTTTTTTAACTTTGAAAAAGGTGGTGAATGGGATAAAGACAAAATAAAAATAATAAGAAATACAAACACTCGATTATGATAAAAAATAAATTGTAAATGAAACCAAGATTTGACATAAAGTGAATTTACCATTCAGCTTTGGTTAAGATGAATTTTGTCAAGTAAAGATTATATTTTAATATTTTATAAAGGTGAACTCGAGTAGACTCATTTTTCTATATTTTAATTAGTCATATGAATTAATTTTATAAATCACTTAATTTACATATTCTTAAATCTCTTCTAATTCTTACAAAGTCTTCATTTTTTAAAGGTTTAGTGAAAATGTCTGCTAATTGTTTATTAGTGGGTATAAATTCCAGTTTGATTATATTGTTTAGAACTTGTTCTCTTAAAAAGTGGTGTCTAATTTGAATGTGTTTAGTTCGAGTGTAAAATAGAAAAGTTTTAAGTCTCGTACCACGCACGAGGTGCTTGTTTTAATCCATATAAAGCACATTTTAGTTTAAAAACATGATCAGGAAATTGTTCATTTTCAAAATCTGGAAGTTGTTTTACATAAACTTGTTCATTTATAAAACCATTTAGAAAAGCACTTTTAACATTCATTTGATATAGTTTAAAATCCATATAGCTTGCATATGCTAAAAACATTCTTATAGATTCAAGTCTAGCAACAGGAGCAAATGTTTTATCAAAGTCAATACCTTCCTCCTGATTGTATCCTTGAGCCACTAGCTTTGCCTTGTTTCTTACAACATTACATGATTCATCCAGCTTATTTCTGAAGATCTCACACAACATTTCTTTGGAACTGGTTAAGTTCTTCAGTCATTGCTAGCATCCAGAACTCATCTATGATGGCTTCATCAATTTTTTTAGGTTCAAGTTGAGAAATGAAGGCCATATTTGCAATATGTTCCAACTGAGCTCTTGTTTGAACCCCCTTTGGTCAGGTCTCCCAAAATCTGCTTTTAAGGATGATCTCTTATTTCAGCAAATGTTCTTTGATGATCATCTTCATTTGATTCAGCTGTGTTATCTAAAAGAAAATTTTTACTTTCAAGATCATCATCATTAGTCTTATTATGAACAGATTGACCAATAGATTCATTAAAACTGACATGCATAGATTCTTCAATAGTATTAGTACTCTTATTGAAAACTCTGTATGTTTTACTATGACTTGAATATCCTAGAAATATGCCTTCAACAGTCTTATCATCAAATTTATCAAGGCTATCTTTTGTGTTCAGGATAAAGCATTTGCACCCAAAGACTTTAAAGTAGTCTATTCTTGGAGTTCTGTCATAGAATAATTCATAGGGAGCTTTATTCAACAAAGGTCTAATAAGTACTCTATTTGAAATATAGCATGCAGTATTAACAACTTCATCCCAAAAATATTTAGCAAGATTGTTATGTTGAAGCATAGTTCTAGCAGATTCTTGAAGAGTTCTATTCTTTCTTTCTACTACACCATTTTGAGGTGCAGCTCTAGGAAAGGCAAAGTTATGAGAAATACCATGCAAGTTACAAAAATTTACAAAAAGATCATTATCAAATTCTCCTTCATGGTCACTACGAATTTTAACAATTGTAGAGGATTTTTTTTATTTTGTAATTTTTTACATAAATTTTCAAATTCACAAAACGTATCACTTTTGTTTTTCAAAAATATTACCCAAGTGAATCTTGAGTAATCATCAACAATGACAAAAACATATTTATTATGATTAAGACAAGCTACCCTAGAAGGACCAAAAAGATCCAGGTGGAGAAGCTCTAAAGGTCTTTTACTTGACACAACATTATTTGATTTGAAGGATGATTTTGACAATTTTCCTAATTGACAAGCATCACAAAAAATAGTCTTTTTTAAATGGTATTTTAGGTAACCCACGAACCAAGTTATTTTTAGCCATTTTAGAGATATATTTAAAGTTAACATGTCCCATTCTTATATGTCATAAATTTTGAGAGCCATTATTTGCTTATGAGACAATGTTCAGTAATATTATCTAAGTATAATTCATATACATTATTTTTCTTTATACCTTTTAAAACAATATTTTCGTTTGTGTCCACTATGAGGCATGCATCATGTTTAAAACTGACATTATATCCTATGTCACACATTTGACTGATGCTTAAGAGATTGTGTTTTAAACCTTTAACAAGGAGAACGTCTTTGATAAGAGGTTTATCGATATTACCAATATTGCCAATACCAATTATCAAACCTTTGTTGTTATCTCCAAAGATGACGGTTCCTCCTTCTTTATGATGCAGAACAGCAAAAAGATCTGGATGTCCTGTCATATGTTTTGAACATCCACTGTCTGATATCCATATGTTCTTCTTTTTTAATGCCTGCAATAGATCAAGTAGAAACTCTTTTTGGTACCCGATCGGGTCCCTTTTTGTTAGATTTTGGAACCCATATCCATTTTGATTTGGGTTTATCTATAATCTTAGAGGAGTACATAAAATTACAATTATAATACTTCTGTTTAGGTTCAGCAGAACCTTTGACAAAAGTGGTCTTTTGATTCAAACAAGAAGCTTTATTATAATGAGAGTAATCAATATCATTCTTGTAAAAAGAGAATTTTTGAGAGGATAGGAGTTTGTCCAAGTTCTTTTTTCCCTTGGTAAACTTGAAAACCGTTTTCATAAGGTTTTCAGTTTTACTTTTTAATTCTGAAATTTCTACTTGAAGATTTTTAGTCTTAGAACTAGTAGAAGAGATTTCAGAAGTAAGCATAAAAATTTTCTTTTTCAACTCAGAATTTTCAATACTGAGTTTTTCATTTTTCTGGGAAAGCTCTAAATTTTCAGATTTTAAAACTTTATTTTTGAGACTCATTTTTCTAGATTCTTCAAATAGTTCTTGAAAAGCAACTAGAAGTTCTTCAAAGGAAAAGTCAGAAATTTCACTTACAGAGCTTTCGTTTGCCATGAAGCACATGTTTGCAGTTTCAGCTTCATCATCACTTGACTCTTCACTGGTGGATGGTTCTGAATCATCCCATTGAGCATGTAGAGCCTTTTTCTTGAAGAACCTTTTCTTTGGTTCCTCGATTTTGGATTTTCTTTTTAGGAGAGGACAGTCACGTCTTACGTGAGCTGGCTTGTTGCATTGATAGCACATAGTCTCTTATTTTTTATCCTGCTTTTCTTTGAGCTTTTTGGAAAACTTGTCCTTTCTCATGAAGCGTTGGAATCTTCGGGTAAGAAGAGCAATTTCACATTCTTTTTCTGAGTCCTCATTCTCAGAAATGGCTGGGAAGGCTAGATTTTTCTTTGGAGGTTGTTCTTCTTCCCTTCTTTCCTTCATATGAACTTCATAGGCCATAAGATTGCCTATTAAGTCATCCAGAGTAAGCTTGGAAAGATCTTGGGCTTCTTCAATAGCTGTAGTCTTTTTCTCTCAGTCAGTTGTGAGAGATCTCAAGATCTTTTTTACCTTATCAGTCTGGGAATGAGTTTCTCCCAGAGATTTAAGATCATTGGTGATATTGGTGAATCTAGTGAACATTTCAGTAATGGTTTCATCTTTGACCATCTTGAAAAGTTCGTATTTTCGAACCAATGATGAGATCTTAGCTTCTTTTACTCTGTTTGTTCCCTCATGAATAACTTCCAGAGAATGCCAAATATCATGAGCAGAATTACAAATGGATAATCCGTTAAATTCATTTTGGTCTATGGCACAGTATAGAGCATTCATGGCTTTTGCATTTAAGTTTGTCATTTTTCTTTCTTCATCAGTCCATGAAGAGTAGTTTGATGTAGGAGAAGAATATGGACATTCTACGATATTCCATACAGCAAAATCTACAGACTTGAGAAATATGATCATTCTACATTTCCAGTAGCCATAGTTAGTGCCATTAAAAAAAGGAGGGCGAGATGAGTGTTGACCTTCGATGTCACGAGCATAAGAGGTTGATGCCATTTTTGTGTCGGAAGACTTGTTATGTCAAAACCAGCAGAACCTGCTCTGATACCAAATGAAATTCCACTAGATGGGGGGTGAATAGTGAAATACGATGCAGATCGATAAAATAAAAATAAGGCAATAAGGCACAACACAATAAACACAGGATTTATACTGGTTCGGCAGAGTTACTGACCTACATCCAGTCCCCAAGTAAAACACTTGATCCTTCCACTATAACATCCGAGTTACCGGATAAATAGTACAACACCCTCTTCCTCAGAGGTCTACTTCTCTCAACAGAGAAGGAAAACACCCTCTTTCCCAGAGGTCTACTTCTCTCAACAGAGAAGGAAAACACTCTCTTTCCCAGAGGTCTACTTCTCTCAACAGAGAAGGAAAACACTCTCTTTCCCAGAGGTCTACTTCTCTCAACAGAGAAAGAATACAGCAGAAATCAGAAAGTTACAACACTTTCCTATAGAACCTTCAGAATGATATGTAGAGTATGAATGCACGTATGAAGATTCTCAGAATGATCTTTTTCTTTTCTTACACACTCTTGTAATTTTCTGAGAGCTTTTCTTGACTTTTTCTTTCTTTTTCTCTTTCTTTTTCTAAGCTCTTTTCTCAGAGTGTCAAGCAGGAATTTTTCTCGTTGAAAGCTTGCTTGTCTTTTCACATTATTGTGTTTGTATATATATAGTCTTTAGAAAACTAGTCGTTGTCTTTTTTAAATGATTGTCCTTTTGGGATATGAGAAGTTAGGTCATTTCAAAAACAACTTAGTGTGAAAAAGATAAGTATACTATATTGCTTTTTCAAAAAGTCTTCTTTCCATACGAAGTATTTTTGGAGTACACTATTTGTTGGTGTATTTTAAATGAGTTATTCTTTGTATTAGGTCTTTTCTCATAATAAATGTTTTGTAGTATTTTTGAACGTTGAAGTGTAGTTTATCAAGTAGTTTTGTCTTTACTCGATTTAATGGTTTGTAGTACATTGAACGTTGCAATATATTCTATCATGTAATTTTGTCTTTACTCAATTTAATGAATATTAGTATATTAATATTTTTCTTACAAGTCGTCACTTATAATAAATGTATGTAAGTGTGATAAATGTTTGTTGAGTACTTTATTTATAAATGGTCATTTCTTAAAAGCTTTTTGAAATAGCATTTAATGTTTACAGAAGGAATGATGACTTTAAGTAAGTCGACATTCTTGAGTGTGGGTTTTATTTATAAATAAATAGTCATTTCTCAAATGCTTTTTGAGGTGGCATTTAATGCTTAAAGAAATAAATGGTTATTTCTTATTTTAATAAAATAATATTTATTTTCTCAAATCGTCAATTCTAAAATGAATGGTTGTGAAGTACACTAAATGCTTGAGTAATACTTATATTACAAATAGTCATTTCTCAAATAAATGCTTGTGTATTATCTTTTCATAATTTGTCTTTTCTTACATAAATGTTTATGTATTATGAACCAAAATTTCTTACGTAAAAATTTGTGTATTATGAACTAATGCATTTTGTCTTTTCTTACATAAATGCTTATATATTATGAATCAATACATCTTTTCACATTTTGTCTTTTCTTCATAAATGCTTATGCATTATGAACTAATACATATTTTCACAATTTGTCTTTTCTTACATAAATGCTTATGTATTATGAACCAAAATTTCTTACGTAAATGTTTGTGTATTGTGAATTAATTCATTGTCTTTTTCTTTCATATTTGAAATCATTAGCTTTTATATCTTTTCAAGTTGTCTTTTTCATAAATGCATGTTAGAAGGTACAATTAATGCTTTTGAAATCATGAGCTATTATATCTTGTCAAAATGTCTTTTTCATAAATGCTTGTAAGAAAGTACAATTAATGCTTTTGAAATCATGAGCTATTATATCTTGTCAAAATGTCTTTTTCATAAATGCTTGTAAGAAAGTACAATTAATGCTTTTGAAATCATGAGCTATTATATCTTGTCAAAATGTCTTTTTCATAAATGCTTGTAGGAAGTACAATGATTTGTTTCAAAAAGGTGTTTTTGAAATGCTACAATATACATAACGTATCCTTTTATGAAAGCTTAACTTTTTGTAAATAAATGGCTTGTATGATTTCAAAGCATATAGTCTAATATGAAATATGCATGCTTCTGAAGGTTCTGTTACATATGACTCTAAAGAAGAAAAAAAATCTTCATCTTGAGGTAGTCGATCTTCTTGGATAATTTTTATGAATGTATGGCCCATCAAGCTTTTTCTTCAGAGTAGTATGATTGCATCAAATAGTTGCACTTGATCAAGTTGTCTTCACTCTTCTTAAGAGAAATAACCTTACATCAAATACTCATTAAATACATAACACATCATATCCAGTCATAATATAACATATTTAGTTTCACATGTGAAAGCATATCATATTTATCATATCTCATAAAAGCATATCATGTATTTATCATGTATCATATATATGCATTATGAAAGCATATCATATTTATCATGTATCATCAAAACATAGTTTCTCAACATCTCTTTCTCAACTCATGAAAGCATTGCAATCTCTTCGCAAAAGGCAATATGTGACTGGTGTCGTTGTCTCTTCCTCTTCTCCTCCAGGTATGGCTCCTTGGCTTTTACACTCGGATGCTTTATTTTATATGACATATGATAAATCTATATTTTTCAACTTTAGTAATCCTACTAGTGAAAGGAATGTTTTTACTGCCGATGAAACCTCTCTCGAAATTAGTAGAATTGGATATTTTGAAAAATGTCATAGCTTTAGTATTCCTCAAATAAGATTTATTCTAAAATTAAAATTAAATTTGTTTTTTGTTTCTCAAATCATTGATCATGAATGTAGAGTCGTATTCATTGCTAACCAATGTTTAAAATAAGATTTCCAGTCTGGGAAGCAGATTAAAGAAAGGTATAGAAAATTAGACTTGTACTATATGGATGAGTTAAAAATTTCTATCAAGACTTTTTGCCTTAATGTTAAAAAACTGGATAAAGTTTTGTGGCATCAAAGACTAGGACACCTTAGTATGTATAAATTATCCAATATTCATCATCCGAGGATCTTTTGTAATGAACAAATATCATGTACTGATTATATTCTTGCTAAAATAAAATTAATTTCATATCAAGAGAGGTCTTTCATCACTTCTAAACCTCTTGAATTAGTTAATTTTGATGTTTGGAGTCCTGCCCCTATTGCCTCCAATGGTGGGTACACTTATTATATTATTTTTGTGGATTACTCTCGTTATACATGGATATATTTTCTCAAGCATAAAAGTGAAGTATTTGAGAATTTTAAAAAATTTCACAAGTTAGTGACAAACCTTTTGAAAACCAATATATCTATTTTTTGTTATGATTCAGGGGTGAATATATGTCTAATGACTTTCAGCAATATCTAAGAGAAATGGAATACTTCATCAAATCATGTGCTAATACACCACAGCAAAATGGTCTGTTCAAAAGAAAGCATCAACACATAATAGAAACTACTAGAACTCTTCTTATATCTAAGAATATTCTCAAATTTTTTTTGCCCGAAGCCGCTCTTACTGCAGTTTACCTTATAAATAGGTTGCCCTCTTCAAAAATTCAAAAATTTTTATCAAGTAAAAGAATTTATCTCACTTGATTGTCCTAGACTAAGAGTCTTTGGGTGTAAATGCTTTGTTCTAACCCATAAGAATGATAAATTGTCTCTTAAATCCATCCCATGTATATTCTTAAGATACAGAAAAAGTCAAAAAGGGTTTAGGTGTTATGATACTAAAAAATAATAAGTTATATATTTATAAGAATATCTGATTTTAGAGCAAGAAAATAGATTTGATGTTATCACACCAAAAAGATAAAAATGAATACAAGTTCTTAGATATTTTCTTTGAAAACAATGTCACACAAAATGAAGAAATTAATGAAATATCTAGCAATGAATCTTACGAATCCCAGGATCATCCAAATGTCATTCAATATCAAAGAAGAAAAGATAATGAACAAACAAGTGCTTTAAAAAAATATTCAAACATAAGAGAACTAGAAAACACAAGAATTAGGCACTTAGAAAGACCACGTAGAATCTCAATTAGATTTATGTTATATGAATCATTTGAACTTCATTATAGAGCTTGTTTAGCAAAAAATTATTCATACTTTGAACCTACTACATATAATCAACCAAAAGATTATCCTGAATAACAAAATGCTATAAATGAAGAAATTAAAGCCTTAGAGAAATTCCAAAGTTAATAACTAATGTGAAGGTTCTTGGGGAGCGGTCTAGACATGTGAGAGGGATGGGTGTGTTTGTCATTTCATCCAAAGGCAAAACCTAAGTTTTAGAGTTATCTTTTCAGTTGTAGGCAACACAATCGAAGGTTGAATGACTAAAATAACAAATGTAGTGAGAGAAAGAAGAACAAAAGATAAAGCAGTTGTGTCTCAAAGAGAAAGAGAGAGAGAAGAACAAAGGATGAATCAGTTGTGACTCAAACAACAACTAGAGCGAGAGAGAAGGACAAAGGATGAACCAGTTGCGACTCGAACAACAACTAGAACGAGAGACAGAAGAAAATATAAAGTTTAAAGAGGAAATGTTGAATATGATGGCATCGCTTAGATAGAACCCCCCATCATAGATCTCTCCATAATTTTGGTCTCTCTCTCTCTCTCTCTCTCTCTCTCTCTCTCTCTCTCTCTCTCTCTCTCTCTATATATATATATATATATATATATATATATATATATATATATATATATATATATATATATTCTTCTTAATAGTTGTCATAGGTACTAACATGATGTTTTATTTTTTTATGGCAGGGAAGCAGAACCAATCTACAAGTCATGATGGAATTTTATGTTATTCATCTATTAAGTTAAAATTTTGTTGGTTTTGTATTTCGATTACTTATATTTTAGAGTACATACTGATGAGAATAATGAATGCAACTTTGTGACAAATTAACCCATGTATATTTCTTTATCCGCTTTAAAGTATTTACAGAATCTCTTGGTTGTGTCCACATTGGATTTGACATGCTTAATACCCTAGCTAGGATTAGTGAGAGAATTTAGCTTCCAAAATAACTTAGGCATCTTATGAATTTCATACACTAGTCATGTATTTTTGTCACGATATGAACTCTTACCGCTTTATATAGATAACATGAATTCAAATTTTCTAACTGTTTGCCTTGTTCACGGGATCTTGTGTTGGTCAATCATTAAAAGAAGCTGGAATTTTTTTAGGCACTCTTGATGATCACATCATTTTTCTTTCAAGTTGTTGATAAAGTTTTGAAGGTTACTGCAACTTTTAATGACTAAAGTTAACTGGCAGGACATAATTTCCACGAATGCTGCCCACCAGCTAAAGGTATATATGTTGAGAGAAACCATTTAAATATGGGTTCCTTGTCAAGTGGTATGCCTACTTATTTTCTTAATTGAGATATGTATGAAACTGGATTACACTTCAAACTTGTGTGTCCTTTATCACACTAATAGTTACACTTCAAACTTGTGTGTCCTTTATCACACTAATAGTTGAATAGAATCTATGCTAAGCAATGGCTCCAATAATACGATTTAATCTTTAATATTTTTATATTATAAGCTTATAGTGAATACCTGTCAGAGATGAGAATAAATGCTTCATCCTTTATATAATACATGATAGAATTTGAAAACCTTTGTTTTTTAGAAAATTGAAAGAACGACAAAGGGGACCATAATATAGCAGAAGAGTTGCAAGACAATGCATATTTTCAATTCAAAACTTATGTACAAGAAAATTTGTGTGCTTCGTACGGCCCACACTGACATGATTTTGTTATAATTATCAGGATACGAAGGTGCACCACTTTTGCCATTGCTGTTTATTATAGTCAATATGGCCTTCAACATATTGTTGCTTCATCTTATCAAGATCTCCTCTGCATCCCTTGCTGCAAATTTATTAAGCTATGACCACACACAAACACACAAATCCAAAAGTTTCATAGTAGGAGCGAGCATCCTCTTGATTAGTTTATTTTTGTATGCATATCAATCGTCAGTTGGATCTTTTTCTGAACATATCACTACCTTACCTTGTTTTTGTATGCATGGCAATTGCCTCTCTCTCTCTCTCATATCCAATGTTGTGTTGCCAGATTGTAAATTAATATGTAAAACAGTAAGAGTAACTGACAGTAAAGTGAAGTGTTAGCCTAGTGCTTAATAATGACATAGGTATGAGTTTGGTGCACTCTATGTAGCTAAAAGATTGCTTGATTATCATGAATGTTTCTTTGATGGATGCAAAAGTACCACCCTTTAAGGGTTCTCATTCCTGCATTATTTCTCTTTCTTTGTCTCTTTTTGATTTTTATATGTCATGAAATATTTATATTTTATTCTAATATAAATTTGTATTTTTTTGCAAGTTTATGACCTACAACAGCAACATTCTTATATCGTCGCTATAGGTCTTAAACCCATCATAGACTATAATGGCGACTATGAGGTCGCTGTTATAGCATATAAGTGCGACTTCATGCTTGTCGTTATAGGTTATAACAGAATTTAATTCTCACCATTATCTACTATAACGATGACTATATATGAAGTTGCCCTTAAAGTTGAGTCGTCGTTATAGGGTCATTGCCGTTATAGGCTAAGTCATTGTTATTGAGAGGTAACCTTTAACGATGACCTATAATTGTTGCTGTTATTTAACAACAGAGACCAAAACTAGACTGTCACTTTTTGTCTCTTTTATAGGTCTATCACAGCGACAAAGAGAACAATAGTGGTGCCTTTTGTCGCCGCTATTCTTGTAATAAGTTAAGTTTTTTTAGGTTAAAAAACAAAACAGAGCAAGTTGACATTCCTTTTTTCTTCATTCTAGTTATCGAAGAGTTTTACGTGGTCCAAGATTGTCTTTTCCTATCTCTCCCAATTTTGTCTATTTTATGAATAACCCATTGTTCAACTATATTTGGAAAACTTCCCCAAGAAATGGGTAAAAAATGCTTTTTGCTTGAATGAAAAAAGAGCCCGCTAGTCTCTCTTCTCGATTGGTGAGCCATCTGTCCCTCGTCACCTCCGTCTCTGCCCCTCAATCGACCCTCACCTCTATTCCTTCTCTAGCCTAACCTACAGAGCATGCAATTGCTTTGTTCTTCCCTTCTCATGCCAACCGACTCTCTCACATGTTTTTCTTACTTTCCATTTCCCTCCCACTCACTGTCTCTCTCACAGCGCTTTGTTTCTGTCCCACCAAAGGAAGATCTGGCCAGACATTATTCCCAGAGAAGGTAGCCACCACCTGGGTATCTGTCTCTCTCTCATGTTGGCAATGGAAAGGAGTACATAAACACTCCCTTTGGTAACCAGTCTTGCTAATGACCACCCCGTTTGCCGCTGATTGATTCACTTGTTATTGCAACCGGCCTCCAGCAACTAGCAACAATGCCATCGGCAACCTACTGTATGATTACTTCACGTTTATACCAGAAAAAAGGTAGCAAGAGTTCGCCTGAGCTCTTTTTCTGTTTTCTTTTTCTTTCATATGTTTTTCAATCCATGAATCTTTAGCTATGAAACCAAAGTACTTCAAATTGATTAGGTTTATTGTTTGACACAAAATTATTGTTACATTGTTCAAAAGACAAAATCATTTATTGTTGTTACCTCTATCTAATTGGGGATTTTTTTTTCTCAACTAAATTACCATAGCCCTCGTCCTCCACCAGACTCCTTTTTTTGCCTCCATGTGTACGTATGCATGTGCATTATTCAAGCTAGAATTAGCATAGACTTCTATTACTTTATTTATTTAGAAAAGAAGCAATTGCAAAATGGATTTCTCCTTCCAATCTTAATACCCATCAGGATTTCCAAGCTAAGCTAATTTTGATCAAGCACAATATAGATCATCACATAAACAAATCCAAAAGATTCAAAAAATATTAACTACTTGAATTGTTGATACTTAGCACTTGTTGAAAACAAGTCTTTTTTTGTGGCAAAAAAAATCCTTCATGAGCTATTAGTTTAATAAAAGGTGGGTTGAGAATTTCTACCCGTGTTAAACTATATATATGATAAGGGCCCTAATGGCCTATACAAACAAATGCAAAGGTATTTAGAGCTTTGACCTTTTTATGAGTAGTAAGGAGAATCCCAATCATCCGATCATTGAGGAAAGAGAAGAGGTTTTATTTGGCTTTGTACCCTATTGTCATGTAGATTTAACTTATGGTGAATATAACTTTGTAAACACATGATTGGCTCTGCTACTTCTTGCTTGACTTCACAAGCAACAGAATTTGATCTTTTTCTTTTGTTTTGTGCTCAGCCAATTATGGCACCTTAATTGATTGTGGGTTTCTTCCTCTTCTATTTGCATTAATGCTTGAAAATAATTCTTAAGTGGCTCCATTACCTGCATTACAACATAAAAGTGATTTTCTGCTTTTACAACGAATTTTTTCTGGCATAGTTAGTTCATTTTCCAAATGATACTCTATTGATTTTATTGGACTTTTATGGTGGGTTCTAGTGGTTTTAGAACATTTGCTTTCTTGTTTGAAGCTTTTCTTGCATATATGAAGAAAGCATCTTTTTAAAAGCAAAATTTCAAAAGTTTCTAAAAGATATCCTAATATTTATTTCTTGTTTTCCAGGTTTGTGAAGCCTTCAAACATGGAAGTAAGGGGATGGGAGCAAGCTTGGATGTGCCACACACTTTGCATGTTTACTAGAATAGGGAACTTTCAATTTTGGACTCTTTCAAGAGCAACTTATACATTTTGAATGGTTAATTGTATTCAGAACCTATACTTCCAATTGAAGGATTTAGTAGTTTTGTTTTTTATTCTTAAATATGGATGCCCAATTTGTTTTGTTTTTGTATATTTAGATATAAGTTGTGAGAAGAGCAACCAATCAAGGAAGCAATGTAATTTTAAAAGAAAAGTAACTTGCGTGAGAAGAGATGCAACAATAGTTTGGATACTCGTTAGTTTACCAATGCCTTATTTTTAGTATATTTGGTCATTTATTTTAGTTTACCAATGCCTTATTTTTAGTATATTTGGTCATTTATTTTAGTTTACCAATGTGTTCACTATTCTTATAATTAATTTTGGTATCATCAAGGCAAGGTTTAGTTTGCCTAAGGCTTGCATTTTTCTTATTTCAGGGTTACTGAAATGCAATTTTGAGAGGGACATTTTCGAAAATTTGCTTGATGGGATCAGGTGTGGAACTTTGTCCTACTCTAAACATGTTTCACATAATAGGGAACTTCCAGTTTTGGTCTCTGTAAAAGCAACCTGTAGATTTTACTATGATTACTGCAATTAATAGTTAAATCTTATCCAAAACCTACCAGTAATTTCATTTTTTTGTTGCAGCATATTCAAACATAAGTTGCTTGAACTTTGAACACCATGACATGATGTGTATAACAGTCACTTCTCTTTCCCATGTTCTGCTTAAACATGTTTTGAATAGCGTGTATGCAATTGCATGTTTGTCTATATATTGCTGAAATTTTGTTTCTAAAACATTTCAGCTTGGTGTAGCATAATTTATTCAAAAGTCGTTTGAAGAGAAGTTCAAAGATGTATGTCTGCATGTGGTTTATTTGCGCCCCTAAGCTTAAATCATACACATTTCAATTTAAAAGAAAACAACTTATGTGAGTAGAGCTCGAACAATAGTTTAAACACAAATTGTACATAGGATGAGGTGATGCATGTTTTGGAATTGGAGTTGCCCCATACATTGGATACTCGTTCAACGAGCCTGTGTATGGCTAAAGCTGAAGTCAATTAAGTCCCAATTCAGATGCTTGAAAGCATATGATGGTACCTTATAGAAGAAACAAAATATGTTCTTTTGTTCTTTTTTGCCTCTTTTTTGATGTATTTGCATCATCAATCTTTGTTAATGTTATTGAGATTTACTGGTTGAAAATTGGTCTATTTTGCTCAAGCAATTTGATGATATTTAATTGAAATTTTTTCTTTCATATCTTCTTTTCACCATTGTAAAATTCTTCAATATTTTTACTTTTTAAAATTTATTTGATGATCAACATTGAAGAATATGGATAACACCACCACCATCGTTGCCCTCACTAACTCCTCAAGCATGTGCTCCCTCATCGACAAGAGCATCCACCCCCCATCCTCATGTATGAGTCGTTCCAATGTGAAGCCAATAAGGCCATCAAGGTGCCCTCCAACATGGTCAATAAAAAACTTGTTTTTTTATTGACCATGGGTCCCACCTTGAGGGCATTTGTTTCATGTTGGTGAGAAATGCTCGTCTTCAAACAAAAATGAGTTGTTTTGTTAAAAACTGTGAAACAAACGTCCCCTAAAATAATGCCTATCATTGATCTTTTTTATCCTCTAGCATGGTGGCTGTGGACACAATGGATCTAGAGGGTGCAAGTATCTCCTCGCTACTCCAACCAAGGGGAGAAACTGATACCAAACCCACATGGTGATTGAAGCTATCAATGTCAACTAACATGGATTGGCTAAAGCTTACTAAAGAAAGCAAATAGGAGTAACCGGTTACTAAGAAAAGAAAAGCTTGGCTAGCCAAAAAAGATTATCAATAGTCAAAGTTCAACCATCTATTGTAATCATAAGTCTTAACGTGGCACTACAAGTGACCTACCAATCAAGCCTCAAGTTTTCAGAGAGAGAGAGAGAGAACACATTCATTTATCAAAGTTAGTGTATGGTTTTATACAAACAAGGGCTTCATGTATACCAGGATTACTACATATTGAATTTCAAATGTTTTTTCTCTAAAAAAATAAGTGATTTTTATCAATAATGGCAATGCAATATTGAATTGGAGGAAGAAAAACATGGCCAGCAGGCTTCATTTAGTCTTTAAAGATAATTCATTTCTTGTCGCTAATTTCAAGTATTACAGAAGCAGCAATGAGGGAATCTTGCAGTGCCAACTAACTCTTGACCACCGTGCATCCTTTAGAAGTCAATTATTATCCAACTTGTTCATTTAAGACAAGAAGAAAACTCCTACATTTAGTGGTTGTGGTAACACCATGACAAATTGAAATAGATTAGAACATATTTTACTCATGATTCTATTATCTATACATGTAAAATGTAAAAAAAAACACATATTTCATAATTTACAAAATTTCAACATTCAAAAAATAATCCATTCGAATTGTTTTGTTGCACTTGATTTGCATAGTGAAAAAAATTAATCCACAATCGAGTATGTTTCAAAATTACCCATCATATTAAGAGCATTGAAACATTAGGAGAGTTATTTCAACTCCATTCAACCTGATGTCCAAAATCCAGAAACACCGACTTCATAATCCCACAAAGAAATGATGAGGTAAACGAAAACCACATGGCAAGAAAAATATCAATATAAATACAAAAACTAATGTGACAATGAAAACAGACTAGGTCTATTATTCAGTAAGAAATCATGTCAATTCTCAAAATATTTTTTTTTTACAAAGTGCACTAAAACAAGCTTTCAACCAGGATGTCTAGCAGCAAAAATGGTGGGACAAAAACAAAGAATCCAAAATCCTTTTATTGAATGAAAAAGAAATAGTATTGAAATTTTATATTTTTTAATGAAAAAAGATATCCCCAACACTAATCATTAACATGCATGAATCCAAAATCCCTCTAATGCATTTGAACAAACAATTGGTTGGCATCTAAACCAACCATTGAGTTCCCCTCACACGCGGCACCAACTTTAAATCCAGAAGATTAGTTCATTTTACAGACTTATTAGTAACAAGAAAGATGAGGAACAAAGAGGATGGATGAGATGGGGAAGGTTAGACCTTGAAAGGGACAACGTTCATGCAGGTGTTGTCTAGGACCTCCGACCTTCTTCCTGTGTATTGTTGTCATCTTCAGCAGAGGAAGTCCTCTATGCACCTGGTAGGGCCACCTCTAATCACTACCACCTCTTTGTCCTCTAGACCCGAGTCTTAATCGGATCTTCTTATTTATCACCATATCCGGACCCTATAGGGTTTGGTTCAGGTCGGCCCGTTGACACCCCTATCTGTAAAAGGAAGACACTCCTAGCTGGGCTAGGAAAGTAATGGAGGTGCAGAGAGAGAGGCACGACATGACGGGCTTCTTTTCTTAAACAGAGCATTAATCTTTGCACAGTTTTTTTATGTTATTTAAACAAGTATAATGTGTATCGTTCAATTTTTTTATCGAACGGTCGATAGCCTATTGGGGCAGAATGAAAAAGGGGGCCAAATATATATATATATATATATATATATAGAGAGAGAGAGAGAGAGACTAATGGGTATAAGCTAAATGAAAGGTGCTAAATGGATTTTTTTTTGCTATTTCGGTGTTTTGGGGGCAGCTCATAAATGTGTTGGGCATGATCAATTTACGAGGAATCCATACCTGGATCATGTGTTGATAAAAAAAAATGATATATGAAACCTTGAAATTTTACAAAGATTTTAGATCGTTGATTTTTTTAAACGTTATAAAAATCTGCCCATATGTCAGAATCGAACATTGATCCCTATAAAATCAAGTAGATAAATCACATTTGTACGGTCAAAATTTAAAATTAAAATAAAAAAAACCTGCAAACTCATTTAGCATGTACCCATTACTCGCTCTATGGTTAGAGTGGCGGAAGACACTTTGCTCCTTCATTGACAGGGATCTTAGGTATGTCCATGGTCACCCGTAGCTTCACTGAGCCATGACGAATGGAGATAGGTTCTCCGTTAAGCAAGTTTATTGTTCTTTGTTGTCATTCAGGATGGACTGATTTTTTAGTGATTGTATGTGAGGTAAGGGTCTCGCTCCAAGGGCAAAAGCTTTGGTGTGGCTCATGGCTCTCGATCGTATTCAAACTCAGATTAACGTCAGAAAACAGAAGATTCAATTTTCTAGCATGTGTGTTCTTTGCGAAAAAACAGTAGAGGACACGACTCATCTATTTTGGCTTTGCCCGATCGTTCTAAACTTATTTTGTCAAACTTGGGGTGCACCGTCTATTCAAACTCATCCGAGTTTCGTTATTCGGGACCTCTTGCTTGGTCCCATGATTTTACAAAACAAAAAAAAATGAAAATTATTGTGGTGGATGTGGTTGTTTTCAGCATGGTGGGTGATCTGGACAGAAAGAAACGTCATCTTCTTCAAGAGCATCAAATTCGATTTTGGAAGGCTTCGCCAACGGGTCATGTCTGATGTGTATCTGGCTCTTAAATTACATAGTAGAGAGGGGGGCTGATTTGAAAGTTTATCGTTCCTTGTTGTCATTCGGGATGGACTGATTTTCTAGTGATTGTATGTGAGGTAAGGGTCCCGCTCCAAGGGCAAAAGCTTTGACGTGGCTCATGGCTCTCGATCGTATTCAAACCCAGATTAACGTCAGAAAACAGAGGATTTAATTTCCTAGCATGTGTTCTTTGCGAAAAAGCAGTAGAGGACACGGTTCACCTATTTTGACTTTGCCCGATCGTTCTAAACTTATTTTGTCAAACTTGGGGTGCACCGTCTATTCAAACTCGTCCGAGTTTCGTTATTCGGGACCTCTTGTTTGGTCCCGTGATTTTACAAAACAAAAAAATTGAAGATTATTGTGGTGGATATGATTGTTTTCAGCATGGTGGGTGATCTGGACAAAAAGAAACGGCATCTTCTTCAAGAGCATCAAATTCGATTTCGGAAGGCTTCGCCAACGGGTCATGTCTGATGTGTATCTGGCTCTTAAATTACATAGTAGAGAGGGGGGTCTGATTTGCTTGTGATCTGAATTGTGCACAGCCACCATCTAGATTGTGGTTGTCTTACTCCTGTGTTTCTCTCTCATCTAATATTTTGTTGGATGTATTTTGGTAATGTTCTCTCTCTCTCATATATATATATACCACTTAAAAGCATTTGGGTTGAGTTGGTAGCTGCACTCCACTCGAAAAGGGAGGAGAAAAAATAAAAAAAGAAAGACACTAGGCTCCTGAATTGTTGCTAAATGAAATGAATGCTGGTTACTTTTATGCCAAGTCAGTCACAATGTTTTGGTAATTATTTCATCACTGAAACCAAGTCAATGATATTGAGTGCAAGTGCAGCAGCAAGAAAACTATCCCATACTTCAAAGTATAATGCTTCTGCCACACCAAAATCATCTAATAAACAACGCAATTTAAATATTTGATAAGCTCAAGAAAACTATACTCAGAAAAGCTCATTAGTATGTGAGCATACTCAGAA
The DNA here is from genome assembly GCF_984573655.1 of Nuphar pumila. Taxonomy (NCBI): domain Eukaryota; kingdom Viridiplantae; phylum Streptophyta; class Magnoliopsida; order Nymphaeales; family Nymphaeaceae; genus Nuphar; species Nuphar pumila. The sequence continues at coordinate 88,006,125 of NC_143260.1, forward strand.
AAGAAATCGGGAAGGCTAATTCTCCAATAGAACATACTCAGAAAATAATAAAGGAAAAAGCAAACATATAAAAGTATTACACTTGAAGGCATGGATTTGCAAGAAATTACAGCAAACATCCTAAATGATAAACTGCATCCAGACCATACTTTTGTCAATTTTAGAATAAATGCCACCAACTCCTAGTCCTGCTTTCTCCATTTAGGAGTTCAGTTGAGCTTCCAGAAGATCTATTAAGCTCTTGCTGATCATGTTGTCGGATGCTTCTATTGAGCCTGATGATTCTACTGAGCCTGCCCTCTATCAAGGGATTTCCAAACCACAGAACTAGGATTATACCCACGATGCTAACAATTGGAGCAGCTGCAAAAAAAAACCAACCCCCTCTTGACGTGCGATTAGTAATAATGCTATCAGAGGTGCAAACCTCATCAGTTATATTTGTTCGCTCAACCCCTTCGTTGAATATTTCACTGCCAATCTGCTGATCCTCGTCAACTACAACTTGAGCACCACCAATATGGTGATGCCATTGCGAGTTACTCATTTCATCCCCATCCACATCATCTGAGGTATCAGAGGAACTGTCTTCACTTGAATACAGTTGCTGAAGCTCATTAACTGCCATCCTACTTTGCGCAATCCGCTTTCCCTCCTCATAGTCCTTGTCATCAGTGAGCAGTTCATATCGGCAAACAGGGCATGAATTTCTAGCACTCAACCATGGCAAAATACAGGAAGGATGATACAAATGCATACAAGGAAGTTGGTTTGCCTCAGTCCCCATTACAAGAGGATCTTTACATACAGCACAGATAACTCCATGTTCCCCATGTGCCTCACTAATTATTACTCGAGGTAAACTGTTCACGACAGACTCCGCTGCAGGAGGTGCACCTCTTATGAAGCTCTCAGTTTCAGCAAGACGTTCAAGTAACTCTTCAAATCCTCTTTCATCAAGATAGTCACCCAAGTTTCCAACAAAAGGCGACATGTCAGTCCTCTCCAAGTCTACAAATATATCAGACATATATTCATGTCTGTAATGTGCAAGATTGTGAGCAGAATCATCTCTTCTCCAGAGATCCCTATGCCTGTTTCCTGGAGAATGACCACCCTGTTGCAAATCAACATGCTCGTTTCCTTCACCGGTGCTTGTAGCATCTCTGACCCAACTATTAGCTTCTTCAACTGCTTCCTCCTCTGCATCAGCTTCTTCCCAGTCTCCCTCTTCAGCATCTGAATTCCAGTGATCAAGACCAGCATGCATTGGGTCAATGTCTGTGTCACTGTCAATATGGCCCCCGTCATCCTGTCGCAGAAACATCTCTCTTTCTGCCAGACTTTGTCCATCCAAAGATGCATCTGAATTCAGCCCATAACCAATAAATGAAACAGCATCACTGTCACCCCGAAAAGCACCATATCCACTAATGCTGACATTAGCATCACTCTCACCCAAAACAGAATCCATATCACTATCGTTATCAGAAAAAGCCCTTCGACTTCTGCCCAGTCTGCCATGAACAGATGGAGAAGCATCTGGAGGCACCGTGCTAGCAATATCAGTATCTTGGTGAAAACCATGCTCTGACCCAGAGGCAGAAGCATTGTGAAGATTGTGCCTCACTTGATTAATTAACTGTGAGAATTGATGGGAGAATAGCTCCTCAATAGAACCAGAACTCTGGTGGTTTCTGGATCTTCTCCTATAGTGCCTTCTCCAGCGTGAATGTAGCATATTTGGATGGATATCGTCCAGAAACACATCCTTGCAATCATGGCAAAGGGATAGTGCCTCATATCCCTCAACCATTTCATTATCCTCTGTAAAGGCTCTTCTACAGAGAACACAACATGCTTCTGTTTGTCCAGTGTGGCGACCTGTGCTGCTTTCAGTGTGGATCTGCGTAGTCGCCTGAGAAACCCATCTTGACACAGGGTCCATAAGTAACTGTAAAAAAATGAATATGAGCAGGGTGTCAGCAGGCTTCTTGCTTGTTTGGTGCAGTTTTAGGTTACCAAGTTGTCAATCACTTGAGTACGGGAGGACTCATCCATTGAGCAGACACAGAAATTCATTAGTAAATTGCATATAGTCAAGCATGCAGGAAAGTAGGGGTGTGGTATATAACACTCCAAGGGCACATGGGTATTCCTCCCATTACTGTCATGGGCCAATCACACACTGACAGTCTATCTGATGAAGTTTGGTACTCATCTTCTCATTGTTTTGTGAAGAGGGAAAAAAAGCCATTGTTACTAGAGTAAGAAGTGGGTGCAAGGAGTGATGTATGAAGCGTGAAGTGAGAACCAAGTTTTTTAAGAAATGCTCAGATGCGTGCAGCATAAAGCACTGAAGCTTTTAGGAAGCAAGAAACAACAATAAAAACGAGTAGAAAATGACATTAAAATATAATTAAAACGTGTCTTCCATTTAACATGAATTTGAAGTAATGTCATAAAAAAATATTCCTTATATATGCAGATTTTATAATAAAAACATAAATTCTTTAAAAGGTAGAAGTCTTTTAACATGAGAAAGACATTTACAATATCAAGGAAGTTCACTTTCATATTAGGTGAAGCATGATTTCCATTTCCCAGAAGTAAATTTCTCATAAAGTTTCAGAAGCATGAAAGCAGCGTGTAGCTAAACAATTCCAAATTGAGATACTTGGAAAATGAGCTTCCAATGTTTTAAGAAGCATTTAGTAGCTATGGGGAAAAAACTTCAATATCCATAACTTCAAGCATATTCAGCAGTAGCCCACATAAATGATACAACTATTGATGAACTGGAATAGCACAGCCAAAAGTCAAGAAAACTAAAGTTTAGCTGGTCACTAAAACCAAAACATCACCAACTTGATAGCCCTGCAATTGGTCATGATGGAAACATAATTATTCAACAGGAAAATGGAAAGCAAAAATATATATATTCAGACATGTACACCAATAAACACTCAAAATCTATCAGAGACATTGCATACCATTGTGTCAATTCTTTTGAAAAAGAAGCAATGGATCCTGGACTTTTACAAAGCCGAGCCAGAGCTACCAATCATACAAAAAATGGCACAGTATAAGACGCAACAAAGGATCCTCATTAAAAAAAAACCAAAAAATCTTAAGCATAGAACGCGATATTCCGATCTTTAGAAAACGTACCGTTTCCTAATTTAATTTCAAATTCACAATCCTCAATCGGATTACTGTACTAGAATCACTCCTCCATGCTTACACATCAAATTTACTTAAAAAAAATATGCAAATAAAGAATCTTATGGATCACTAATCCTAAAAAAGATGACGAAAGCCTACAAAAGCAACAATACCCACTTACCATCAAATCCAAAACTCCAGAATCAAGCCAACAAAATCAAAAGTTTCCCGATAATTATCCCGAAATTTTCAGAAACCTCAAAATTCGACGGAATTACTCTACGATACCGTAAATTTCTTGCACTAAACCGAAAACCAACAGCGAGAACACATCTTTATCAACAAGAAAAGCAAGATATACAGAGAAAACGAGAAAATGCACGCATCGAACCGCGGAAAATTTCCTGGAAATGGGAGATCGGGAAAACTACCTCGAAATTTGCCCGGTACAGTTCGTTCCAAGCAAAGCAAGGGGATCGGAGGAAGGAGAGGAAGAGGAAAAAGACAACAAGAGGATGGAATTTGAGAGAGGAACAGACCCAGAAGAAGAAGGGGGAGAAGAAGGATAGGGGAGGGTTGGGGGAGCGATTCAGAATTTCGGGGAAGCGGCGGAGACGGAGACTCAGAAGCATCCTTTTCGTTCAGGGGCAATGACGGAGATTACCCCCCTATTCTCAAAAGGACGAAATTATCCCTAACCCCTACTCCTTTGTACCATGCTAGTAGGATACGGGTTGCGGACAGTGTGAACCTCATATCCACTATCCAGATCTACCGGGTCTAGATCTATAAATGGATCTGTTCTTCAAGTCCAAATCTAGGTCCATTGCTGAATCTTGAAGGAGCCTCTCAGGGAACTGAGTCTACCTTTTTTTGGTGTACTGTGAAAAAGAATGCTTTGAACCTCACCGAGGACATGGCATTGGATATAAATGATTGGAGGAGAAGGATTCATGTGGAAGACCCATAATGATTTTCTTTTTTGGTTCATATCGTCAACCCCAATTGTGAAGGCGTTGTTGTTGTTGTTGAAAAGAATTTTTTTTAAAGCGTGTTTGAAAAATGGGTTTGGGTAAGGTATCTAGAGAATTGCCCGACATGAATCCGGGTTGTATCTGGTAGGTTGATTGTGAGTAAGATCGAGGGTTTTCGACCGGATTTGATGTAGACTAGACTCTTCGATCCGGATATGATAGTGGAGCTACTTTTATTTTGGGGTAATTTGCAAATAACAATCAAACTTTTCTCTCTATCTGAGATAACCACCAAAGGTTTTTGGCTTTGCAAATGTCAAGTACACCTAATTCTACATTAACTCATGGATGTTTTTTTTATGACAAGGAACCTTGCTCAAGTAGGGATGGCAGTGGACCCGGGCTGGGGTCAAGGTCTTCACTCCTGCCCCGTCTTAAAATCATGTCCTCTATCCCAGCATGGGTTTTGATTTTAACCTTCATTCCTGCTTTCATCCTCGTTTCATGTCCTTCATCTCCGATCGAATCAGGGTGACCCAGGTTGGGTCTTCGTTTTCTGTCGATCTATTGCCATCCTTAAAGAAGGATTAGGGACGGGACAAGGCGGGGATCAGAGCCGGCAGCAAAAAGTGTAAGTTCATCCTTGCCTTTATTCTGGCACGGGTTTTGATTTTAACCTTCATCCCTGTTTCATGTCCTCCATCCTGGGTCCAAACGCGGCAAGGTGGGGTGGGGGCCATTTCCCCTGGTCCACTGCCATGAGCTGAAGCAAGAAAATCTTAGCAAGGTGGGGTGGGGCCCATTTCCCGCTGGTCCACTGTCATCAGGAAAAACCCTAAGTGGGGCCCACGACCACTCTTCTTTAGGTGGCGCACCTCTGTGCCCCCCATTGAGATTTGATCTGGTGCCTTCATCTCAACACCCTCACAACGACTTCGCTGGCCATGCTGGCAACCCTCCGGTGGTTGAAATTCTCATTTTGACTCTTAAAAAAGTGGCAACTCCTTGTCCTTATCTGCTTATTGTATTAAATTATTTTTTTGTCCTTAATCACAAGTTCACAATTACCATTGTTGCCCTATTGAATAAAAAACGTGTGAGTTTTAACCCTGGTTTAAATTGGATTCAGCTCACATTATCCGATCTGGATAATATATATCTCAATCTAGTTCAGATCTGGAATAGACAAAGTCAAGGTCTATTTAGATCTTGGTTAGAATCATATAAGCACACATGGACGGTTCTGGATTATAATGGGTCCAAACTCAAGTCGTTTATTTTTTTTTTCCATAAAAATTAGTTTGTGTATCCGTTTTCTTGGATCCAGTAATATAAGGTCTCATTTTTTACCTGAATCATGAGCTTTATTGTACAATTCAAGTTGGATTCAGATCTGAAACCCAATCCACCCTTCAAATTTCGGTAACAAGTATGGGGATCTGTCCTGATCATTCCATATCCAGCCTATTTTCAACTCCATTATTTATAAAAGGTGTTTCTAGGTTGGGTCCTAAATCAGGACCAAAAACTACAACAAAACATACCCAATACAGGTTGGATTTGGGCTCATCTTTGGTATGATTTTGACATATTTAATGGGTCCAGTTTTAATGAGAACCATTTTTCACATCACATTTAATATTAGACCCAAACAAACCCGAACTGATATGAAGCAGATTCTGGGGTTGAGAATTAAAAATGCTAAACGGCTTAGATTCTCTATCAGTTTGAAACAGATCTGATCACTACTGTCAGATCTAGGTACTGTATATCCAAATCCACAACAGATTGGGGAGAAATATGTTTGGGCTTTGTTGAATTTGGGTCAAAATCTGGTAAAAAGATGTGACTGGATCTAAGTTGAACTTGGATCTAATCTAACCCATTTTATCTTTTCCACATAAAAATCAAGAGATTTTATATATTCACATTGGATCCAATACTAGATTGACTAATATCATGACCAGATTCTAAATGTTTGAATATGAAAAACCAGATTGGTAATAGGATCTATTTGTCAAAAATCAGGTCCACTGCTCTATCAAGCAGCCTATCAGCAACCTGTTTTCCTACTAGGTTAGGAGAGAGAGAAAGAGAGAATTAACTAAGTTGGTATCATTTGCTTAACCCATGTAAAAACTTTGGTGGGAAGTTGAAAACTTCCAAAATTTTGGTGTGCAAGTTTGGTGGTTATTTGAAAAATTCCTTTTTAAATTTTATATATAGCACCTTGAGATTTCTGAATAATTTAAGAAAAAATTTTAAAAAATGAATATAAATTTTCCTTTGAAGTCTAGATTTATGACAACAAGATTTGTGATTATGGTTATTTCAAACAAAAAAAATCTTATTTAAAAAAAATGTGATTATGGTGAAAAATAGATTATACTAGTTAGATTATTACAATACTAGAATTGACAAGATCTGGATCAGGGTTTGATTCACTTTGTGGATAATTGGATCTTGGTTTATGGATACATCTCATTTTCTCGTTGCCCTAGAGTGTGGTTCGATCACCTTACATATGAAACCAATTTTTTTTTTGTAGAACATATGCCTTGACTAGGCCAGGGTCTAGGCCTAGGCCCACTGGGTCTTCAATATCTTGATTCAATTTTGGTTGAAAGATTAGATATTAGTAGATTTTTTTGGTATATAGGATGGTTGGAATCAAGTGGGTCCAAGTGGAAGTGATCTTGCAAGGACAAGGAAGGTGTCATGAAGGAGCAATTGACTTATTCCAAGTCCAACCAAAAAAACACAGCGACTCAATCAAAGAAGTTGTGTAGGCCCAGTGCACAAAGAGGGGCAAGAAAGGCCTGCGTGAACCTTGCAATCAATGCCACAAATCTTGTTATCAGGATTTTCTTGACTAGCAAAAATCTTGCATCAGAAAAGTATTGGCATTTATGAGATTTAAAAGTTTTTAAAAAATATGCAAAAAAAAACGTGGCAAAATCATGGTATTTTAGAAACAAGTGATATTTTTTCATGATTTAATCAAGATTTTACCATTTTTCGAATCTTATTATTGGGATTTTCATAGCAAGGAACAATCATGCATCAGGAAAAATACTAGCATATTTTATGAAATATATGCTAAAAGTGCCATAATAAAATCAACTCTAGAAATATGTGATATTTTGAAGATGTCATGATTTTATCATGATTTTGCCATTTTTTTGGATTGCAATGTTTTCAAAATATAGCTGATGTTTGTGACTGTGTACAATAGGGGTGTCAATGGATAGGGTTTGGTTCAGACCCAGGTGGAACCAGACCTGACCCCGATTTTCAGGTATGGTATCGAGTCCGGACCTAGTTCTAATCGGACCTACTATAAGAGAAACCATACCCGGATCCAATAAGAACTACATGAAGCAGACCCAGAGCCATACCTGGTAAAATACTATATTTTTATCATTTTTACATTGAAAATTTGTGGGTCTTAATCGGAACTCGTGTCAGGCCCGAAACTGGTATAAAATTTCACAAACTATACCTGAATCTGTATATTAATCAGACCTTCGGGTCCAGACCCGGGTCTTAATCAGATCTTATTTATCACCATACCTGGGCCCTATAGTGTTTGGTATGGGTCATGTCCGGGTAAACCCAACCCGTTGACACCCCTAGTGTACAAGAACAAGAATAGACTGATGGAAATCACAAACTTGGACTGAATTCTATGTGATGCCAAACATAGACTACTCCCAAAGCTTATGATGATACATATATTTGGCATTTCTTCTTTTTAATAATTCTATTTTATTGTCCATTGATATTCCCTCTGGTGGTAGGCAAGATTCTTTTCTGGGGATATTCTAATAAGGCTAATAATAATATTAGAATCCAACACACCAATTTAAAGTGACTAATGACCCACCATCATTAAGAGTTGTTGCACCTAAGCGGGCCCACCTTGATATTACTTACAAAGTCTTGTGAAAAAAAAACATATAAAACAATATCATTTTGTATTATTGTATGTTTTCATTGAAGAGCGATTGTTATTTTTTCTTTTTTTATTGAAAAGTAAGCTAGGAATAATCTTCATGGATTCGAACCGGAGACCTTTTGGTTAAGATAGTGTGACCTAATTAACCATCCAACTATCTCATTCGACCTGAAGAGCTATTCTTAGCTGAGCCTAGTATTTTGTCTCTTGGCCGTAGGATTTCGAAATGAATGGTTTAAGATTCGTTGCCTAAGGTGAAGAACAATCACCCAACCTCCCATCTTACTTTTAGGGTAGTTGAGGGCAATGCTCAAGCAAACGTGCCTCAACATGGTAGCAGTGGAAGAAAGCAAGTTGGACACTGTATCTCAAAGATGGCTGTGGGTCCCAGGATACAGGATATGCCTTTGCAAACAGATATTTTCACCAAGTAGCTGCACGTGTGGCTGAATGGTTGGGCTGTGCCATTTTTAACTGAGGAATCTTGCATTCGGTCACATCCTCTGCATATTTTTGGGACTAATCCAAAGGAAAACTCTCATAACAGGTGCAATATGATTGCACAAATATTTGTGCATTAAGCACCTAATCACCCAAGACAGGGCCTGTCAGGTGTGGGGCCCAAAACCTGATGGATGGTGATAGAATGTTTAATGCACAATTTTTATGCAATCATATTGCACCCGATCCTCTCTCACTGTCTCACATATGCAGGGCTCCCGTTGGTAAAACAAATGTTGTCAGTACTGGTATTGGCCCTGAATTGTTTGGAATAGTATTCAGGTGAATTTGCAAGTGAATCGATCTGAATCAGCTAAAAAATAATTAAAAAATATTTAGTGTCAATCAGAACGTAAAAGAACCAAAAATTAAGTTTAAGTATTTTTATATTTATTAAAAATAGCCAACTGAAGTTAGTATCGTAAGGATTTTCTGCCGGATACTATACTAACAACATTGGTTGACAAGGGAGTCAGGATCAGGTGCCATCACATGGCTAACTTTGAGTGTGCCGCTGCACCTATTGCCCTCCATCTTTGACTGACAGTCCATCAATTGTGAGGCACAATGCGCCTTAAATCTGCGGAAATCAAACCCATGTTGGACTTAGATCTGTTTGGAAACTAATAGTCTGAGGCAGTTTATGCATTTCAAAAGGTGGCAGACTCCAAATCGTGGATTTGGTAACTACCATTACTAAATGCATTCATTAGTACACATACAAAAGAAAAAGGACCTCACTTCTCATCTCAAATCCATAAACTCCTATCCGTGCTACTAGTTTCCAAACATCCACCACTAAGGTAGTTTGAAGTTTTAACTAAATGAATTAACTCTCATTCCAGCTACCAGTTTCCAAACAGAGCCACAAGGCAATGCAAGAACAAACGAGAGTTGGATTCCTCGGCTTCGTGACACATGCAGCATCTGTTTATGATTTAAACGCCGAACCATTGAATCCTTTCCACCGTGAGCAACCAGCTATCCAATGCCATTCTCAAGGTGTATGCCACCCTCAATCGGGAAGAAGTTCGGCAGCCACACCATATGATGAAGAGGGAAAAGTTGGCCATGGTCTCCAATAACTTCCCACGCAGTGCACAAATTAAATTCTTCATTTTGCCTCCAAGAAAGCTGATCCACACTATGCTCCTCTCCTCCCCAATTAGATAAGACATGCAATACATGAGAAGAAATATGCATAGGAAGGTTAGATATTTCGTGAGTCAAAAAATTTGCATTAGAGATGATATGGGTAATTCTCGCTCATCTAAAAGATCTGAAATGTTCTTTAGTAATGTCACTCTCAAGAAGACTTACGAGGGGGAAAAGACCAACCCAAGGGTCGAACCAAAAGTCAATGAGTTCACCAGTGACCACAATCCATTGAGCTCCTTTGGCAATGACTTCAACCCTCATCTGAGTCGATCTCTAACCCCATGATTTCCTTCCACTGTGCCACTCCATCTGAAGATGATTCACCCGAAGATATCAAGGGTCTTGGCTTTAGATGCTAGTTTCACTATAAAATTTTATATTTTTAACTATGGCTGCTGGCCATGATTAATGCTAAAAAAGTTGTAGTAAATAGGATTTAACTATAGCAAGTGGCCTTAGTGGATAGTACCGTGTCTAATAAGTTATAGTGAATATAGCCGTAGTAAATGAGGATAGCATTAACTACGATCATAGTCGTAGCAAATGAGGATACTAACGTGATAATAACAAACTATTAACTACGGCTATTGGCCGTAGTCCCTAATGAGTATTAAGTATGGCATGTGGCTGTAGTTAATGATACTAATCATCGATGACTATTAACTACGATCCATGGCCATAGTTAATGTTTTTTTTTAAATGCTCGGATAAAATAAACTTAAACTATATATAAAAAAATAAGATCCATCATATATGCAGGAAACCACACATCAAGATATGCACACCATGATGAAATCAAACAATAAATGGGCTCAAACCTCCATCATGAATTGAATGCAAAAAAATCACATAACTTATGTACTCGGTCAGTTAATGTACATATATTACATTTGCTGTAATCAAAATTACCCATTAAATCGACTCTACCGCTTGTTTTTCACAACCCAACAATCTGGCACCTTCAGACACACCCTCAATCCAGAGGCCTCCTCAGCACTACCCTCATTTAATTTTCCATCCCATATCTGAAAAACAATGCGAGTAAATACCAGAGTTACCGAAAGAGCCTAAGTAAAGGGGGAAGCGCGCTTCCCCAAAGCGCACTTCGGAAGCACGAAACGTCGCGCTTCTGAAGCGTGAGGGAAAGCGTCCCCCTTTTTTGGGAAGTGTGCTTCCCTTTTATGGAAAACGCGCTTCCCTTTTATGAGAAACGCGCTTCCCCCACGCTTGCCCCTCGCTTCCCCATTTTTTCACATCCGGTTCGCTTCCTAAGTCATTTTCGGTTCGCTTTCGAGACGGTTCGGAATTTTCTTCTAAGTGGTCCCACACTTCCCCGCTTCCTAAATTTTTGAAAGTGCCTCGCTTCCCGCTCCCGCTTCCCATATCGCTTCCCGCTCCCGCTTCCTCGACTGGTAACTCTGGTAAATACTAGCAGAAGTTGACCAAACTAAATGTACTAAAAACTACAAAATTACTATTTAAGGACTACTCTGAAAATCTTAAATGCAATGGTATTGCAATGATATACCATGATCCAACAATAAATGTTGAAGTCTTAGAACCATGTAAGAAAGTCAAGCTCTCTAGCAAAATTAGCTATTTCACATTGGTGATCAAAGAACGTAGATTGGAAATCCTTGAACATCTTATTTTGCTTCTCCAGCCTCCACATTAAGTATCTAAACCAAACCAAATCATAGGATTCACTCGGCAAAGAACTTAAACAACAACAGAAATTCCAGTCCAGGAAAATCTTTACCTCTACAACAGAAGACAAGCTACTTGCACATAATGATGCAACCTCTTCTAGGTTAGAATTTGCATTTGCCTTATGTAGCCGGACGACATTTCCTTCCAGATGAGAAGCATACAAACCTTTCAAAGCCACCATTTTCTTCTCCAATTCCAGTTCAGACTGACATGGATTAATGATATAGGTGTCAAAACACTGAAATGAGTTTCAAAGGGACATTTCAAGGATAAATAAAAAACAAAAGAAAAAACTTATCATGGAAATCTAGGCAAGAATTACACTGTTTTTCAATAGCTTCAAGATACTCTATTTGCTGAGTCAAGGATGCAGCCACAATACTCAAGAGTTCATTAAGCTTATGCGAAAGTTATGTTTTAAATTCATCAACCAATGACCGATTTCCACCATTCAGCTTCTCCTTTCTCTGACAAAATAATACAAGCCCAACGAGAAGTTACTAGTATGCACTAGTGCAAGAACACAAGTATGAGAAAGCAGCTCCATGAGTTGAAAAAGTGACACCTATTTTGGCAAACAACGCAGATACATCTCTTACTGATTTGTCAAATTCAGAAAGCAAGATGCATGCCTGATTAGCTAGAGCATTTTCTGTCCAAAAATATGTAAATCTCATCATTTCCCTTTTCTAGGTTTCCCAAAAAAATATTCAAAGACACAAGATTTAGAAAATTGAAACCTGATTTTCTTTGTTGAAATATAACATATTCTCTCTCTTGAAGAGCGTATTGTTGTCTCCTCAAATCCTCCTTAGCCACGAAAAGCAACTTCCTCGCTTCTTGAAGAGATTTCTATGAGGTCAGGAGTATAAGTTCCTCAAATCCTCCTTAGCCACGGAGTATTGGATGAACTAATCCACTGGTTTAAATAAATGAGCCGAAATAAAGACCTGTGTTGAATCAAGTTCGGTTCGCAAATCAAGAGACTGTTGAGCTTGAGCATTGTGTTTCTCTTTCAATTCTTTTATTTGCTTCATGAAGGATAAAAAAGGTATGAAGCAGGTATTGCAAAATTGTATTTTATAATTTTGCACACAAATCGTCAGCAAGAATTGACATTAAGGCTTAGCATACCTTCTTATTCAAGTCTAGCATACACTCCATTTGCTCGAAGACTCAGACATGGCCTGCAAAAAAACAGCCAAGCGTTAGAACATAAATAGGACTCTAAAACAAAAATTGGCTGCAATGAAGTCATAAAAGAATAAGCATATGAAAGTCAAAGTAATATTAACAACAAAACTCAAGATGCATATGAATTGGTTGGTTGCAGCATATTCTCGATCATAGAATACTATGCAAAAAAAAATTGGACAAGGGGACACGGCTATATATATATATATATATATATAATAAGATTGTAAATTTTAAAGCAAAAATAAAAAAGTAATTCTATTGAAGTAACAACACAAACTTACCAAAATATAACACATAAAGAAGCTTATGAGTATGATAACAACAAAACTTATCATAAATTTGCCTCATCTCTGAATTAAAGGGAAGAACAGGATCGAGGTAGTCCATGTGAGAGTATGCAAATCATGTTCTCCCTCAAAGTCAAAATCTTCTGGATTTACATCTCAATACTTGGATGGTCCACAACTGCATCAAAATATGACTAACTTAGTATCTAACTTCAAACTTTGAATACAAATATTTAAATACGAACTTTGAATACAAAAGAAAAAAAGTATATACTCAGCTTTGGTGCGGCAAAAAATTAATCGTAGATTAGAGTGAACATAAACCAAATCCTCAACTCTTTTACTAGTGAGTTTGTTTCTTTTAATATTGTGAATTTGAGCATATGTACTCCAATTTCTTTCACAACACGATGATGTAGCAGGTTGGGATAACAACTTCATTGCAAGATGTAGATTTAGTGTCTTTGATCCATATGTTGCCCACCAATTAAGGAGATCTTCATCGTCCCTTGCCATAAGTGTTGTTAAAGAATCAAATCTCTCTAAGAACTTTTCAAACTCACTATTTACAACCTTAAACATGTGAGGATCATTAAAAAGACTTTCCAAACATATCATTTTATTCTTTGATATCTCAGGATCTTCATTTGAAGAAACAGGACCAAGACCTTCTGCCAACCATTTTTTTGCATAATATTTTGGATTGATAGAGTGTGTCATAGAATGCAAAGGTGTATTGCTTTTATCCCATCTTCTCACTAAAACTGAATGTACATGATTGTAAAATTCTGAATCATCAAGTGCAACATCTTTCTTCTCATGTTTGAAAATGATACTTTGAACTTTTTCAATCATATTGTCGCACATTTCATAAATTCTATTATGCATGGGTACATCTCTGTCAACTTCTCTCAACATTTCTCAAATAGCTCTATAAATTCAACAAAATATGTAATTTTATCCCACCAAAAATCACCGCAGATGCAATTTTTGATAGCTTAAGCCTTAACATCATCTTCAGTACGATAAAAATCTCAATCTTGATCAGTCACCATCATCATCAATGCATTCTTGAGTTGCTTAATTCTTTTCATCATAACAATGAGAGAAGCAAAACAAGTTTCAGCAACTTGAGATCAGAATGCGTATTAAATATAGAAAGGGCGTGATGATGGTTTACAATAAAAATTTTAATATTTCGAACATCATGCTCTATTTTCTGAATCTGCATGTACATCATCTTTTGATGGATTGCATATACTCTTAAGTGTCAAATTTAAACTGTGTGTTGCACAAGGAGTCCAAAAAATATATGAACCACGTATCTTCATTTGCCAAATCCATTCTTGCACGATTGCAAACTGGAACTTGTCAGTAATGATTTGCACCACACTTTCTGCATCCACTTCTTTTATCACTTCGACAAATAATCTCTTTAAATATTCAGCATCTTTATACTCCCCAGATGCATCAACAATCTTCAAAAAGATTAGCCCATTAAGTGAGTAAGCAATGAAGTTTATCAGTGATCGCCTTTGTATATCAGTTCACCCATCAGAAACAATAGACACTCCATGTCATTTTCATGCAAATTTTTGGGTCTCTAACAAGTCTTCAATTCTATTTTTTTTCTCTGCAAAAATAATTGTTCTTAGTTTTTCTGAACTATGAGGCACATAACCACTCAAATTACAATTAGCCGAAAATATAATCATATCTTTCCAGTATGGACTTCTAGCTACATTAAAAGGAATTGAGCTTGAGTAAAAGAATTGACCAATCTTTTTATCAATTTTTGCTCTCGCCATGTTTTTTAATGACCCTTGTATTGTTTTATTGTCTTTCATCTTTCTTTTCTTCAAAAGCTCTTCTTGTTCATCACTAGCAATAGCAAAAGGTAGATTAATCGAATCGTTTCTCATCTCTGCAATTTTCTCCTTTTCAGCTTCTTCTTGTTCTTTCTTTAATTGCTTTAACAAGTCCTTGTCAACCCTAGAACATGGCTTAATTCCTTGACCACGAATATGCAAAAGATGTGCTTTCACACGCGTATAAGAACCCGTGAAAGCAGTCTTACATAGATTGCAAAGAAACTGCACATTCCCACCACCATCACTAGCTTTTATCCTTTTTGTCACAAGCCTCCAAAGTGGTTGAGAAACTTCTAATTCGGAGTTAGAACTTGAACCAACTGTATTGACACTGCCACTAGAACTCGCCATTATATCTGAAAACTGAAAAGAAAAGTGAAATTGAAAACTGAACACAAAATCATATGCAGTACGCACCAAAATATGTAAATAAAGTTAATAAACACTTCAAAAAATAGTAGCAGGAGCACCACCCCTCTCACTGTGTGTACTTGACAGGAAATAACAGAGGCAAGGGGCTCCGCCCCCTGCCGAAAAACTGTGACTGAGGCAGGGGGCAGAGCCCCCTAACGGAAAACCAAATGAAGGTAGGGGGCTCCGCCCCCTACCGAAAAAACAGATTGAGACAGGGAGCGGAGCCCCCTACCGAAAAACATATCTGAGATAGGGGCCTCCGCCCCCTGCTGAAAAACTGCGACTAAGGTAGGGGGCGGAGCCCCCTACCGAAAAACAGATCCAAGGCAGGGGGCGACAGAAGAAGGAGGAGGGATGTACCTGAGAGGGCCGATGGCTGAGGTCACCGGCGGCTTCGATGGCTGGGGTCGTTGGTGGCTGGCATCGCCGGCGGCTACGGTCGCCGGGGTCGGGGTCACCGACGAGCCTGAAGAGGATGCGGAGCAAGGGACGAGTGGGGGAGATGGAGCGATCGACAGGGAGGGGTCTACCATCTGCCCCTCCCCCTACGTAGCCTCTTAAGGGTCGGGCCCCAAGTCCAAATTAATTTTAATAAATAAACAAAAATAGACTCGATCAAAGTTGACCGAGTCCAAAATATAGACGGACTCGGCCTCAGTGCGTTGACCAAGTCTGACACTTAGTTGACTGTGTCCGCCCCGTGTCTGAAGCCGCACCCGTGTCGGGGTGTGTCGACGCGAGTGCGTCGACCTTTTAGCTGAGTCCGTGTGACTAAGACTAACAAGTTTTTTACAGTATCAACGTAAACAAGGGTGCAACAATCTCATTGCCTGCGTCATTAGTTCAACACAAGAGTTCTGGGCACGACCGATCACAACAGTAACCATTTACCGTCTGCAAAAGAAAGAAACGCCACATACTTTTTTTCCACTTTCCTCCTGAAAATAGCGCTCCTTAGGAATGTAGAGCAGCAGAAAGCACACAAAAGATTTTGGCAACAGTGAGAGTAATAGATCTGTTGGCCAACATCATATAACAAAGCCGACTTGAGATAAGGCTTGATGATGGTCCACATCATATAACAAAGAAACAATTCTTTCAACAACACAGAAGCCACTAGATCAACCTCAAATAACACAAACTAAACTATTAAACAGAAAAATTATCACTTTACCAGGTTTTAGTCAATCAATTTCCCCATAAAGATCTTTAATTAGGGTAAATTTCATCATTTTCTGATTTACCTGAAAATTTTCACAAAAGCTGCAATTGTCAACAAAGGATGCAAAACCTAAAGCAACACACAGTACTAACAGGAAACTCAATAACCAGTAGTAATGCCAACATTAGACTATCAACAAGAATATGTCTGAACAATCATTCCAAATGAAGGCCATGTTGTTCCATGTATTATTTCAAAGGTGCCTTAAAAACTAATCAAATAACATAAAAAACAAGTTTCCAAGTCTAGCAGAAGAAAGCAGTCATGTTACAAGTGAAAAAGTAGTTTGCAGTTCCACTAAACACATTATGTAGATTACCACGCAAGACGCAACCTAGCAGAAGAAAGCAATCAACGAGAATCAAAAGAATCTAGCCATTGCATTAGCCACAGCACGTGTAAGAAAAGACAATGGATCCAGGCTACTGAAACGGAAAAAGGGTAAACATAGCAGAGAAAGGGATGTAGAACCGCCTAACTTATCATGAAATTATGTATAACCGCATGCATTTTTATGAATCCATCAAGGATTAAACCGACCTTTTCTTGATTAGGTGCACTGGTTCCAATAAAGAAAAATCACAGCCAAACTCTTGAAGAGAAGTTTTAGCCCAAGAATACATAGCTCATAAATGGATTTACCAGATTTCATGATTCACACAAAACATTCAAAAAAAGGTACAACTAATAACCCAATGTTTGTGACAAAACATTCAAATAGAACCAATAGTCATGTACAACGATCCAAAATCCAAGCTGCTGCACAAATATAACAAAAAGAACACTAGTATCAATGTTGAAGCTCAATGAAGATCCATCGTGTCCAAGCCCTCCATAACCACTGCTTGCATAAAGAACATTTGATGTTATTTGAGAGTTGAAAGTAGAGTATGTACGAATATCATCAACACGTAAATTACATAGCAAGCACGGTGTTCTACTACATATAAGTGACAGGAGATTGTTCACCTTTAAGAAACTAAAAGTGGTTGTCAGCTATCTTGCCGAAATGATGATGTCGAATCCTACAAAATTAAAATAAACAATTGTTAAGTAAATGTACCATAAAAGCTAATGATCCTTTAAAATAAAAAAAGATTGTACAATTATATGATTGAATATATACCTGAGACCTCAGGATTTGATTTAGCATCTCCTTGATCTCGGACAACTCTCCCTCTAATGCATTTACCCTAGTAACCAGTTCTCGGTTGTCCTGCCACAATGAACTACAATTTTGTGATGACCTAGATGATGAAGGGCCTAGAATGTGCTTTCTAGAGGAGACGCCCATCCCCAAACCCCACACACGGTCTTGCGTGCCTTGACCCAAGACTTAAGACAACACATCATTTCGGCTAGTACCGTCTTGTAGCCCCTTTTGTGACAACTAAGCATGTTGCTCGTCTATCCTAGCCTACATTTATTCAAATTTAATTCAAGTTAATTTACGCAATTTTTTTATCAAATATGCTTAATAAAAAGTTTTGTACAATGATTTCATTTGTCTAGCTATTCACAACTCCTGTTTTCCTAGTATGACATTTCTTCCATGTTTTTGACCTCGGAGGTAATTTGTCATTTTTCTTTCTCTTCAACTATAAATAAATAAACCAAAGTTGTAGTCAATCCAAAATTGCATAATACTTTCAAATAATAAAATATAGTTTAGTTTATATATATATATATATATATATATATATAGTCAATGAATTTTATATGCAATGAGTAAAAACTTACATCATAACGAGTGCTCATGTGATTGTAGCTGCCAAATGTGTTGTATATAACTAGTTTTGGTTGATTTGCCTTTTTTTGAGTACTAATTCCCTATAAGATAAAAGTTAAAACCCCCCTTGTTAAAAAAAATATAAATTCAATCAAGATCAATCAATGACTATAGTTTAAAATTTAACCTCAGCACCCTCAGTCTCCCAATGTTGAACTAGTACTTGCCACTGACTATCCATAATATATGGTGGTAGATGGGCATAACACTCAACAGTAGTACGAAATGAAACGAAACCTTGTTTCTTTAAAATGGACCTACTAAAACCAGTTTGGTAATAACTTAGCATCATCATCCAATATTACTACGAATGAATCTCATTTAATATACAAATCTTAGCGCTAACTCATTGTAGACATCTAAAACTGGAGTACAAGGCATATCTTTGAAATTTAAGATATTTAATAGAAATTTTGAGCAGTCCCTTGCAAAATAAATGCTCTAGCACTTAGCTTCTCCCTATTCTTATCGACTGGTACACCATGTTCACATGTAATGAGAAGTTTCTTCCCAGCTTTTAGCTTTGCAAACCATTGTAATGAAGCATCGCCCTTTATTTTTTTTCCAGATGTCATCTCTAAACTAGAGAATAATCAAAAGCAAGAAGTGTTAAGATTCATGTCACAAGGATTCGGCCAGACAGGTGCCGCACCCGCGTCAACGCGATGCGGGTGTGGGTGCGTCACCCGATGTGGTCAACCCGACCCTGGGTGCGGTCAACACACCCAGGGTCATTTTGGTCCATTTTTGGATTTTTTTTTAAATTTGCCCTATGAAATGGACCCGCGCCGGGGAGAACCCCCGGACCCCCCTTCTATATATATATATATATATATATATATATATATATATATATATATATATATATATATATATATATATATATATATATATATATATATATACTTATTTATGTATATTTTATTTTTATTTTTTTTGCCGCACACCCGCACCCAAGGTTTTTGAAAGTGCCGGACCCCCGCACCCGCACCCATGTGACAGGTTAAGAAAGAGACAAAAACACACACAGAGATGCATTCAATTTTTAGAATGCAAAACGTAAAGGCATGGATACATATAGAAGAAATAAGAGCCACAACTAGGTTGCCCATGCAAGATTTGATTCAATAAAGGCTACTAAAATCCACTTCAAAGTTCAAACAACTCAACACATAACTCTCACTTATCTATCATGAGAAAACATTCACTTATCTATTGTTGTTAATTTTTTTGTAAACATGATTTTATTTTTTGTATATTGTTTATTCATATTGTTAGTTGTATGGTTTGTTTATTCAATTGTTAATTTATCCTTAATTTGTTTGTGCAGGTTGATTGCCACAAGACAAATTTGGAAACTAATAATAATTAGGTAATCAACTATAAACAAATAACTAAGATAACTAATTATAATCATCATGAGAATGCTACAAATGACCTAGAAGCCAAACAGAGAAACAAACTTGTAAAGAACAGTCAGCTTCACTTGGCTCATAGATAAACATGTATTCCCATTATCTAGAGCATTTGTTTAATGTATATAGTTGAGCTTCATGCCTAAGCTGATGAAAGGGTAAGCATGGCACTTTAGACTAACACTCTATTATCAAGTAGCATGCATTTTTTCCTTTCTCTCTGTTCCATGGCAAAACAAAGAAATAATAGTGGTCTACTCTAGCCACCGTCACAGTCAAATGTTGCATCATGGATTTTACACAATTACATATTACATCATAATGGTGACCGAACCAAGGCAACTATTTATGACAAGTGATTCACAAGTGCAGCAAGCTGAATCACTATATCAATACCATAGCATCTCCAAGTCATGAAGTTCTTAACTGTTGGCTGCTCAGATTTCACCTATGAAAACTACTGATTAATCTTCCAATTCATTGTCAAGAACCATGTGACAGAAGTTTTTTATAGCAATTCATTAGAACATACTAGGTATCATGTAACAACAATTATCTTCTCTCAATCACCAGTTGTTCAAGTTTAACAACAACATCTGGAATCTTCAGAAAACATCTTTAGTACAGAAACAATAGATTCAGATTACTGTGGAGATTTTAAAGCAATATTTGCTATAAATATCCTCATAACATGAAGCTCACCAGAATACCAGATATACAATACATAATATGAGGGAATTTTGTCCTCTTATCAATCCCAGGCCATCCCGTAGAATGTCAAAACTATAGCAATAAATCCACAGGGTCACAAAAGCATGACCTTAAAGCTATGTCACATGGGTGCGGGTGTGCGGCAATATATATATATATAGAGAGAGAGAGATCCGAGTTCGGACTCGAATTTTCTTTCAAATCCAATTCGCTTAGCTTTCCTTTAAAAGTTCGAACTTTATTCAATTCATGCATTTGCAAATTTTAATTTCAATTCAAAAAAATCAATTTTCTCAAAAATTTCCCAAGTCTTATTCAAAAATCGATTTTCTCAAAATATGGATTTGCAAAGGATATTTCAAGTATTTCCCAATTTCCAAATTCGATTTTCTAAGTTATATTTTCAATTTCAAAGTTCTAATTCAAAGAAATCAAGTTTTTCCAAGTTATTTAAAATTCTTCAGAAATTGATTTTCCTAAAACACTTGGATTCTTCAGAAATCGATTTTCATTTTCCTCAGAAATATTCTCTCACTAAGTTCATGATTTTCCAAGTGTTATCTTTTCCAAGAATTTTCCAAGTATTTCAAATCTCAAAGCAAACATCATGTTTTCAAATATGCATTTTCAGAAAATTCATAGCACATGCCTGATTTTTTGTGCATTTAGGAAATAGAACATGATTTAGACAAAGCACACAATTGATCCTTGGTTCAATTACCCCTGGTAAAGGCGCCAGGAACGGTTGAACCTAGTACCGACAAGCGAGTCCCATTCTTCGGAATTATCCCGCATTTTAAAACGGAGACGAGTTATTTTCAAAATCTTTTTCAAATGTCAATTTGACTCGCAAAAAGTAAAAATTTTGCGATGATAACAGGTTTGGCGACCGAGATGGGATAGGACCATAACTGGTTCAAAATCAGAATGATGTTTTAAAAATGTTCAAAAAGATTCAAACTGATGAAAATTTCAGAGTCCTAGTTGGATCAAGACTGTATTTTCATCAGTTCGAATCTTTTTTAACCTTTTTAAAACATCATTCTGATTTTGAATCAGTTATGGTCGTATCCCATCTCGGTCGCCAAACCTGTTATCATCGCAAAATTTTTACTTTTTGCGAGTCAAACTGACCTTTGAAAAAGATTTTGAAAATAACTCGCCTCCGTTTTAAAATGCGGGATAATTCCGAAGAATGGGACTCGCTTGTCGGTACGAGATTCAACCGTTTCTGGCGCCTTTACCAGGGGTAATTGAACCAAGGATCAATTGTGTGCTTAGCTTTGCTCAACTTGTCTAAATCATGTTCTATTTCCTAAATGCACAAAGAATCAGGCATGTGCTATGAATTTTCTGAAAATGCATATTTGAAAACATGATGTTTGCTTTGAGATTTGAAATACTTGGAGAATTCTTGGAAAAGATAACACTTTGAAAATCATGAACTTAGTGAGAGAATATTTCTGAGGAAAATGAAAATCGATTTCTGAAGAATCCAAGTGTTTTAGGAAAATCAATTTCTGAAGAATTTTAAATAACTTGGAAAACTTGATTTCTTTGAATTAGAACTTTGAAATTGAAAATATAACTTAGAAAATCGAATTTGGAACTTGGGAAATACTTGAAATATCCTTTGCAAATCCACATTTTGAGAAAATCGATTTTTGAATAAGACTTAGGAAATTTTTGAGAAAATTGATTTTTTTGAATTGAAATTAAAATTTGCAAATGCATGAATTAAATGAATATAGATTTGAAAGACTTGATTTTGAGGAATTGAGGAAATCATTTTTGTATTTTTGAGAAATGCAGTGCATTTTGAAGTTAGCCTAAGAGTGTAGGCTGAATGTGGCTAATACGAAGATTACAAATCTGGGTATCATTCGTATTCTGACTATGGCCATAAATACAAATTTCACCAAGTTTGTCAACTCCATAAGAGCTAGTGCACGTGTCATTTGTATAGACCATAGTGAATTTGAAATATGTGCATGAATAATGCATTCATCAGACATTTAATATTTGCATAATTAAACTATATGCAATGCAATCCTAGTCTAAGTTGAAATTTAAATTCTTATTCCAAATTTAATTTAATTTACATCACTATTGAATTTAAATGACTAAAAATAAAGTCTTCAATGTCTCTGCAAAACTAGAAAACTTTGTTAGTGATGATATGTTGGCTTTTCTAGGTTTATCCAGTAATATCTAAAAATTACTGGATTTTGCTAGATATAAGCCTTTTCCATGATTCCCTTAAATAAAAATTGATAAAATATGAAATAAGATTGAATAAATATGAAAATGGAATTTGAAATTTCGAAATTGGGGTCAAAATGACCAAAATACCCCTGATAGCAAGACTATGGCCTTGAAATCAGGGTTTTCAGAAAGATATTTTATAAAATGCAAGTTTTGAAATTCAAATGAAGATAAATCAAACTAAATATGATGTGACATGATTAAAAATATGGAAATTAGGGTTTAGAATTTTGAAATTGAGGTCAAATGACCAAATTGCCCCTGATAGCAAGACTATGGCCTTGAAATCAGGGTTTTCTGAAATAGATTTTGGTAAAAACTTGGGATTTATGATTGAAATAAACACAAAATCAAACATGAAACACCCTAATATGATTATAAACATGAACAAACCCTAAAAACACACACTTATGCACGAAAATCAAGAAATATCACAAAAATTGTGATTTTGGCAGTGTTTTTGGATCTTTCAGGGATCCTGTTTTGCAATTTTATTAATTCAGACATCAAATGAATTCTAAATTTCATAAAAATTGGCACAGACACTTATTATAACCCTAAAATCAGATTGGAATTGCAAAAATATTTTTTTGACATTATTTTAATCTGAAAATTGCATTAACAACCTAAAATAAGCTATTTTTAACCTAGGTCACCAACCAGTTTCAGAGTTAGACCCGAATCAGGGGTCAATCCTCCATGAAAACTTCTGAATTTTTAAAGAGATAAACTAGGAATAAAAACAGAGATTTCCCAATTTACAGATTGAAAAAAGCATCTCCGGTTAGGGAGAAACCCTTCCGGCAATCTGAACTAAAATCTAACAAACCTAACAGGGGTTAAAACAGCCACTTCAGATTGAAAATACAGAAATAAATGGCAAACTTAATCAAAAATCTCTGAAAATTTAACAATAAACAGTAGGCAGAAAAATAATAATACTCACTTTTTACAGATCATGAATCGGATCTGTGGTTTGGGATTTATGAACAACACAAGTCTAATTAGGGTTTTGGTAAACCCTAACGAATTTTAAATTTAAAATCACATTTTTTGTTAGAGGAAAAATACAAAACAGATATCAAAAAATCTCAAAAATTCACAGTAGATAGATCTAATCAATATGAATTCATGGCACTTTACATATCTCAAATCGGATATAGGATGAGAAAAATATCATCACAGCAAGTTACCTTCCTGATTTTAATCACGATTTTAAAGCTTTAAAAACCCGATTTGATGTCTGTTTTTTCTGACAGGGTTCCCAAATCCCAAAAACTCTGATTTTTTTTTTCAGTAGTTCATTTACCATGTATCATATATAAAAAAATCAGCAATTAACAGTGAATATTTCAATCCAAAACAGCATGCTCTTTTCTGTTCTAAACTAAAAACACACAGAAATCTAATAAACTTGAGAAAACATGCATTAACTAATGAAAAACAATAAAATAAGCACTAAAACAGTAAAATAAAAATTATTTCTATGCTGAAAAACGTGTAATAAACATGGATAAAC
Organism: Nuphar pumila; assembly: GCF_984573655.1. NCBI lineage: Eukaryota > Viridiplantae > Streptophyta > Magnoliopsida > Nymphaeales > Nymphaeaceae > Nuphar > Nuphar pumila. The sequence goes on from NC_143260.1 coordinate 88,030,281, forward strand.
AAATAAATAAATAAAATACAAGAAATCAATGGCTGGAATTTGATGTTACCTTTAAAAGCATGGATTTAACCTATTAAAAGGGTAAATCACATGTTTTATCGGTTAATAATATAAAAAATAATGCAATAAACGATTCTAATGGATTAGAATCATGAAAAACAGCATGGAATAGAGTTAGATCATCTTCTTGAATTGATTTTGGGGTTCTTGGATGAAATCCATGGTTAAATCCATGAACACAAGAGTTTCTATGGTGAAATCTATTGAAAAATCATAAAAAACTAATAAAAAAATAATAAAATAATATTAAATAACTCACCTTGGGGCTGCAGCTGCAATGGAGGAAGGTGGAGGTACTGGAGAGGAGAGAGAAGCCACGAAAATTTGAGAGAAAAAGAGCTCCCTTTTGCCCTTCTAAAGACCCCTTTTTATAGTTTTTCAAAACCCATGTAATTAGGACTAATTAATACCTAACTTTGACTTTTTCAAACTCTATCTAAAACCACCAAGGGAGGACGATTTTTTATGGTTTCCTAACCCTAAATGAACTCTAACTAAACCTTAATTAACACCTAATTAAACCCTAAAAAGTCCAAATGTGGCACCACCTAGTATGGACCCACATTTGGTTTTTAAAACTTGAATTTAAAACCTTTAAAAACCAATGGTTTAAAACTTAAATAAAATGGATTTTTAAAATTGATTTTGACTCACCTAGACATCTAACCTAGGTAGGACATTGACTAATCCTAGTCTAGCCCTGACTTACTCGAATATGGCGCCATCCCGAGTGGGCCCTACTTGAGTTTTTCAAAAAACGATTTTAAAACTTGAAATTGAGAAAGTTTTCAAAAGATTCTCAAAAGTAAACTTTGAATTTAAAATTTTTGAAATGGCATAGGATCCTAACTGGGTCAGGACTCCTCTGGATATGGTACCAACTGAGTGGCCCACATCGAGTTTTGCAAATTTTGAAATAAACACTGAAAATACCTTTGAAAAGGGGTTAAAATCAATAATTGAAATTCAAGATTTTTGAAAACAGAGTCTCAATCGAATTGGAACTCCGGGTTAGAGTCATGAACTCTTAGAACTCTCAGATTTTGGATTTTAAAACCAAATGAAGGAGTTTTTGAAAAGATTTTATCGAAAATGGTAAAATAAGTCAGAAAATACTGTCAGGGTTAGACTCCTAACTCAATCAGGACTCTGAAATAGAATCCTGGATTAACTGGACTCTACAAAATGACTTAATTTTTTAAAACAAATGGAAATAAATAAAAAAATGAAGTAAAAACAAACTTCAAAACAGACTCCTGACTGGATTAGGACTCTGGAACAGAGTTCTGATCGGACTGAAACTCTAGATTTTTTGGTATTTTTATAAAAAACAAATGAAAAAACATGTCAAAACAGTGAAAACAATAACGAATATTGGAATAAAACAGAGTTCTGATTCAACTGAGACTCTGAGGACAGAGTCCTGATTGAACTAGGACTCTCAAATTTTTGGATTTTCTGAGAAAACAAATGAGAGAATTTTGAAAAACAGTTATAAACATGATGGAATTGAAGTTTTGGTTCAGAGTCCTGATCTGATTAGGACTCTAAGAAAGAGTCCTGATTCGATCAGAACTCTAAGAATTTTAGTTTTCTGATAAGCAAATGATGAAATTTAAGCAAAGCTTTTGAAAACCAGTGAAAATGAAGTGAGAAAATCAATTTTGGATAGAGTCCTACTTCGATCAGGACTCTGGGGTAGAGTCCTGATTTGATCAGGACTCAGATAAAATCTCAGAATTTTGAAATTCTTTGATAAAAGTGTAATAGTTTCGGTATATTGAAAGATTTCTGAAAGATTCTCTCAAAATTGAAATCAGGATCAGAGTCCCGATCCAACTAGGACTCTCTGAACAGAGTCCTGCTTTGACTGAAACTCTGAGTTTCTGACTCATTTTGAAAGATTTGATTGAAAATAGATAAAATAGTTGTAAAAGATTAGAGTCTCAATCCAATTGAAACTCTGAAGAAGAGTCCTGATCCGACTGGACTCTTGAAGAAGAGTCCTGATCCAACTAGGACTCTAAAATTTTGGCCAAAACAGAAGATTTTAAAAGATTTTCTCCGAAAACAGGTAAAAAGATAGTGAAAAGTAGAGTTCTGATCCGACTGGACTTTGGAAAAAGAGTCATGATCCAACTAGGACTCTAAAATTTTTGAGATTTTTTTTGATAAGTGAAGGAATCCAGAAGCGACACCACCTAAATGGGCCTCATCTGATAATTGAAATCAATTGAAATTGAGTTTGAACTGAATCCAGATTGTTTTCTGAGAAAACATTTCGAAATGTAAGGTTCCGGGGTTCGAAAATGACAGAATGTTGAATAAAAACCCAGGTTTTGAAATTGATTTCGAAAGAAAAAGTTTTAAAACTCAAATCTGGATTAAATATTTTGAAAACGAGTGTTGGATCTCAAAAATGGTCTGTAAACACCCCAAATTTTCCTCCTCATTCAGTATTCATCCATTTCATGTGTCATTGCTTATCATTGCATGAATTCAGCATATCATTTCATTGCATTGCATAGCATTGCATGTCATTACATCTCATTTTCGAGATCCAGCACTCTCGTTTTCAAAATATTTAATCCAGACTTGGGTTTTTAAAACTTTTCTTTCAAAATTAATTTTAAAACATAGGTTTTTAATCAACATTATGTCATTTGCCAACCCCCAGGACTTTATATTTCGAAATATTTTCTCAGAAAACAATCTAGATTCATTTTAAACTCAATTTTCAACTGATTTCAATTCTCAGATGAGACCCATTTAGATGGTGTCGCTTCTAGATTCCTTTACTTGTCAAAAATCTCCAAAAATTTTAGAGTCTTAGTTGGATCAAGACTCTTTTTCCAGATTCCTAGTCGGATCAAAACTCTAATTTTTACTACCTTTTTACCTGTTTTCGAAAAAAAAACTTTCAAAATCTTCTGTTTTGACCAAAATTTCAGAGTCCTAGTTGGATCAGGACTCTTCTTCAGAGTTTCAATTGGATTGGGACTCTAATCTTTTACAACTATTTTATCCATTTTCAATCAAATCTTTCAAAATCTTTCAAAATGAGTCAGAAACTCAGAGTTTCAGTCAAAGCAGGACTGTTCAGAGAATCCTAGTTGGATCAGGACTCTGATCCTGATTTCAATTTTGAGAGAATCTTTCAGAAATCTTTCAATCTACCAAAACTATTACACTTTTATCAAAGAATTTTAAAATTCTGAGGTTTTATCTCAGAGTCCTAATCAAATCAGGACTCTGCCCCAGAGTCCTGATCGAAGTAGGACTCTATCCAAAATTGATTTTTCTACTTCATTTTCACTGGTTTTCAAAAGCTTTACCTAAATTTCATCATTTGCTTATCAGAAAACTAAAATTCTTAGAGTTCTGATCGAATCAGGACTCTTTCTCAGAGTCCAAATCAGATCAGGACTCTGAACCGAAACTTCAATTTTATCATATTTTTAACTGTTTTTCAAAATTCTCTCATTTGTTTTCTCAGAAAATCCAAAAATCTGAGAGTCTTATTTCAATTAGGACTCTGTCCCCAGAGTCTCAGTTGAATCAGAACTCTGTTTTATTCCAATATTTATTATTGTGTTCGCTGTTTTCACAAGTTCTTTCAACTGTTTTTCAGAAAATACCAAAAAAATCTAGAGTTTCAGTCTGATCAGGATTCTGTCCCAGAGTCTTAATTCAGTCAGGAGTTTGTTCTAGAGTCTGTTTTTGCTTCTATTTTCATTTATTTTCATTTGTTTTTCAAAAATTAGGTCATTTTGTAGAGTCCAGTTAATTCAGGACTCTATTTTAGAGTTCTGATTGAGTTAGGAGTGTAACTCTGACTGTATTTTCTGACTTGTTTTACCATTTTCGATGAAATCTTTTCAAAAACTCCTTCATTTGGCTTTTAAAAACCAAAATCATAGAGTCCTAAAAATATAGGACTCTAACCCGGAGTTCCAGTTCGCTTGAGACTCTACTTTCAAAACTTTGAATTTCAACTATTGATTTTAACCCCTTTTCAAAGTCATTTTCAATATTTATTTCAAATTTTCAAAACTCTGATGTGGGGTCCACTCAGTTGGAGCCATATCCAGAGGAGTTCTGACTCAGTTGGAACTCTATGTCATTTCAAAAACTTTTAATTCTAAGTCTACTTTTGAATCTCTTTTGAAAAACCTCTCATTCTCAAGTTTTAAAATCGTTTTTGAAAATTCAAGTGAGGCCCACTCGGGGTGGCGCCACATTTGAAGAAGTCAAGGTTAGACTAGGGTTAGTTAATGTCCTAGTTAGGTTAGGGGTTTAGAGGAGTCAAAAACAATTTTAAAAATCCATTTTATTTAAGTTTTAAACCATTGGTTTTTAAAGCTTTTAAATTCAAGTTTTAAAAACCAAATGTGGGTCCATACTAGGTGGTGCCACATTTGGACTTTCTAGGGTTTAATTAGGGATTAATTAGAGTCCCACCTAGGCTATAATTCACCAAAAAATCGTTGCCCCCTTTATTGGATTTATTAGAAAGAGTTCTAAAAAAATAAAACTCCTTAATTAACCCTAATTAAGGAGGTTTTGAAAACCTATAAAAGGGGGACTTCAAGAGGTCAAAAGGGGGCTCTTTTTCTCTCAAATTTTCGTGGCTTCTCTCTCCTCTCCAGCACCTCCAGCTTTCTCCATTGCAGTTGCAGCCCCAAGGTGAGTTATTTAATATTATTTTATTATTTTTATTAGTTTTTTATGATTTTTCAATAGATTTCACCATGGAAACTCTTGTGTTCATGGATTTAACCATGGATCTCATCCAAGAACCCCAAAATCAATTCAAGAAGATGATCTAACTCTATTCCATGCTGTTTTTCATGATTCTAATCCATTAGAATCGTTTATTGCATTATTTTTTATATTATTAACCGATAAAACATGTGACTTACCCTTTTAATGGGTTAAATCCATGCTTGTAAAGGTAACATCAAATTCCAGCCATTGATTCCCTGTATTTTATTTATTTATTTGTTTATCCATGTTTGTTACACGTCTTCCAGCATATAATTAATTTTTATTTTATTGTTTTAATGTTTCTTTTATTGTTTTTATTAGATTTTATTAGATTTCTGTGTGGTTTTAGTTTAGAACAGAAAAGAGCATGTTGTTTTGGATTGAAATATTTATTGTTAATTCTTGATTTTTTTATATGTGATACATGCATATGTAAATGAACTACTGTAAAAAAATCAGAGTTTTTGGGATTCGGGAACCCTGTCAAAAAAATCAGACATCAAATTGGGTTTTTAAAACTTTAAAATCGTTGTTAAAATCAGGAAGGTAACTTGCTGTTATGATATTTTTCTCATCTTATATCCGATTTGAGATCTGTAAAGTGCCATGGATTCATATTGATTAGATCTATCGACTTTGAAATTTTGAGATTTTTTTATATCTGTTCAGTATTTTTCCTCTGACAGAAAATGTGATTTTAAATTTAAAATAAATTTAAAACTCGTTAGGGTTTACCAAAACCTTAATCAGACTTGTGTTGTTCATAGATCCCAAACCAAAGATCTGATTCATGATCTGTAAAAAGTGAGTATTATTATTTTTCTGTCTACTGTTTACTGTTAAAATTTAAGAAATTTTTTATTAAGTTTGATATTTATGTCTGTATTTTCAATCTGAAGTAGTTGTTTTAACCCCTGTTAGGTTTGTTAGATTCTAGTTCAGATTGCCGGAAGGGTTTCTCCCTAACCGAAGATGTTTTTTCCGATCTGTAAATTGGGAAATCTTTGTTCTTCTTCCTAGTTTATCTCTATAAAAATTCAGAAGTTTTCATGGAGGATTGACCCCTGATTCGGGTCTATCTCTGAAACTGGTTGGTGACCTAGGTTAAAAATAGCTTATTTTAGGTTGTTAATGCAATTTTCAGATTAAAATAATGTCAAAAAAATATTTTTGCAATTCCAATCTGATTTTAGGGTTATAACAAGTGCAGGTACCAATTTTTATGAGTTTTGGAATCCGTTTGATGCCTGAATTAATAAAATTGCAAAACAGGATACTTGAAAGATCCAAAAACACTGATAAAATCACAATTTTGGTGATATTTCTTGATTTTCGTGCATAAGTGTGTAGTTTTAGGGTTTGTTCATGTTTAGAATCATATTAGGATGTTTCATGTTTGATTTTGTGTTTATTTCAATCATAAATCCCAAGTTTTTACCAAAATCTATTTCAGAAAACCCTAATTTCAAGGCCATAGTCTTGCTATCGGGGGCAATTTGGTCATTTGACCTTAATTTCAAAATTATAAACCCTAATTTTCATATTTTTAATCATGTCACATCATATTTAGTTTGATTTATCTTCATTTGAATTTCAAAACTTGCATTTTATAAAATATCTTTCTGAAAACCCTGATTTCAAGGCCATAGTCTTGCTATCAGGGGTATTTTGGTCATTTTGACCCAATTTCAAAATTTCAAATTCCACTTTTATATTTATTAAATTTTATTTCATATTTTATTAAGTTTATATCAGGAAATCATGGAAAAGGCTTATATCTAGTAAAATCCAGTAATTTCTAGATATTACTGGATAAACCTAGAAAAGCCAACATATTTTCATTAACCAGTTTTTCTAGTTTTGCAGGAACATTGAAGACTTTACTTTCTTTTAAATTCATGTATTTAAATTTGATTAGTGATGTAAATTGTAATTAATTTTGGAATAAGAATTTCAATTCCTGCATAGAATAGGATGCATTGCATATAGTTTTAAGCTTTGATATATAACTGTTATGTATGCCAATTCATACATATTTTTACCAATTCACTATAGTCTACACGAATGGCACGTGCACTAGCTCTTATGGAGTTGACAAACTTGGTGGAATTTGTATTTATGGCCATAGTCAGAATACGAATGAGACCCAGATTTGTAATCTTCGTATTAGCCACATTCAGCCTACACTCTTAGGCTAACTTCAAAATGCATTGCATTTCTCAAAAATACAAAAAGGATTTCCTCAATTCCTCAAAATCAAGTCTTTCAAATCCATATTCATTCAATTCATGCATTTACAAATTTCAATTTTAATTCAGAAAAATCAGTTTTCTCAAAAATTTCCTAAGTCTTATTCAAAAATCGATTTTCTCAAAATATGGATTTGTCAATGATATTTCAAGTATTATGCAAGTTCCAAATTCGATTTTTCTAAGTTATATTTTCAATTTTAAAGTTCTAATTCAAAGAAATCAAGTTTTCCAAAGTTATTTCACATTTCTCAAAATCGATTTTCACAAAACCTCTAGATTCTTCAGAAATCGATTTTCACTTTCTCAGATACAATATCTCAACCATGATTCACGATTTTCCAAGTGTTATATTTTCCAAGAATCTCCAAATATTTTCCAATCGTTGAAGCAAACATCATGTTTTCAAATATGCATTTTCAGAAATTCATAGCATATGCATGATTCTTTGTGCATTTAGGAAATAGAACATGATTTAGACAAGTTGAGCAAAACTAAGCACACAATTGATCCTTGGTTCAATTACCCCTGGTAAAGGCGTTAGGGACGGTTGAACCTCGTACCGACAGGCGAGTCTCATTCTTCGGAATTATCCCGCATTTTAAAACGGAGGCGAGTTATTTTCAAAATCTTTTTCAAATGTCAGTTTGACTCGCAAAAGTAAAAATTTTGCGATGATAATAGGTTTGGCGACCGAGATGGGACCTGTCTTCGCCTGATCAATTGTGTGCTTAACTTAGTTCAAATTGTCAAAATCGTGTTCCATGGAATGTCAGCTTTTATTTCATGATATCATGTGAACCTAGGAGCCTAGACTTGAACTCAGCTGACATGGATTGCATGTAGACTAGGCATGGTTTGGTAGGACCATATTGAGGAGGAAATTATTCATGCTCGCATAGACTTAGGTCTAATACAACCCTCCCCAATCTAGCTTTGATTGAAAACAATGTTTGCTCCTTCAAAATTTTCAAAATCTCTATCTCTTTAGGTTTTAGAGCCTTCTGATTTTCTTGCATGTGCTCATATTTCAAAAATCACCCTACCTATATTGTCCTGATCTTCACGTTGCTGGTCTCTCTTCCAGAAACATAGTTCGGGACAGAGCCTCACAACTGGGCCACCTATTTGGGTGAAAACCCCCTGCCACGTATCAAGGGCCATAGTCCAACGTATATCGGCAGGTGCTCAAGGATGTTAGAAAACTTGAACCTAGAACCGGAGAAATTGATTTTATGCCACGTATATCGAGCTTTGGCTTAAGTATATAGGCATAACATGATTGGACACAGATGATCTGAACCTTAGAGTTAGGATTAAGGTCCTACAGCTATTTCAAAACTTGTGCATCTAGAGTCAGCTTTTAGGGAATGTTGTATGTGCATACTTGTTTGTGCAGAATGTGTTATAGTCATTTCTTTGTTATTTTCCATATTTTCCCAATTTTCCAAAATACTAGACGATTTTTCAGAAATCTCCAATCCATTTTTTATACTGTTCATGCTTTAAACCTTGGACAATTTTTCAAATGCTTCATTTTCCATTTTATGAAGTATTCCTTCATATTTCATCAAACCCTGGACGATTTTCCAAATTTCCCTTAATTTCCTTCAAAACTCCAGGTGATTTTTCATCCTTTCTCTCTTCTGGATCTCGAATTTCCTACTTCATTTTATCCTGCCTGCATTCTTTTCAAAATTCCTATATTTTCCCAAGTTTTATTCCAATTTTCCGTGTTTTCCAGTCTTATGGCATCCAGTCAACTTGATTCAGTCTTCCCTGAAGGTCACATCTCCTACGAGGTGCGACAAAGCCATCCCGAGCATCGAGTCCTCAGCACCGGATCCTTCTTTCCCCGGTGGTACTATTCATGGTTCAAGAACTTCTCTCGTATGTTTCCGGACCACTTGGACGATTGTGGGTTAGAACTGGCGTCCGCAGTGGGAAAGCAGACAGTCAACGGCAATTTGATCCATGCACTAGCAGAGCGGTGGAATCCGAGCACTTCTACCTTCTGGTTTCCATGGGGCGAGATGACGTTGCTGATAGATGAATTTTCAGAAATTATGGGATTACCTGAGTCAGCTGGTCAGCCTGGAGATCCATTGGAGAAGCAGTTTCTGATTAATGTCAAGGGTCTGGACCCTAAGGATGCTTTAGCTCGCATGACAGGACGCAAGTCTTGGCCATTGATAGAGGAGGATGGAAACGAATATGTGGACCTGCTCGAAATCTACAGACAGTATGGGACATTTGTGGAAGTCAGTTCCTTATCTCGAACAGCTCGAGAAAAAATTCAGAATGCGATGGTCTTATGCATTGTGGGACTCGCTCTCTTTCCAGATTGATGGAATTACATGGATATCAGGATAGTTCAACTTCTGCGAAGGTGGGGGAGTCGACAGACCAGACGCCTCTCTATAGCCATGGTCGCACTCGCCTTTCTTTACCGGGGGTTGACCCGCTTCACACTTGGAGAATCGATTCTAGTCGAAGGGTGCACCTATGCATTGCAATCTTGGTTCCTCTGGCATGTGCCAGCCCGAGCCAGTGCATTCAGATATAATGATGAAAAGCTTCTTCCAGTTGCTCGATACCGATTCTTGATTGATAACCTTCAGGAGGAAGAGGTCGTATGGGACTACTTTGATCGTCAGGAATCACCACCCAGATACATATACGCTTATGGCAAGCGGTTTAGGCTACTTGGCTCATTTTTCTGCGCATACTACCATCCAGAGCGGTGTGTCAGGCAGTTCTTTCAGAGACAGAAGTGCAAAGAAATTCGTCTACTATCAGGGATCTTGTCAGAGTTCGATCGCACATCAGATCAGTGGTCCGGAGCATACCATTCTGCCAGACATGGCTGGGATTCTTTTGTTACTCTCACTATTTTTCCTGGTCCTCGAGTGTCCTCTGATTATCAGGAGTGGTGGAAAATTGTTTGTCCCCCTCCCCTTTGTCAAGTGTATTATTAAAATCATATTTTTAATAAAATTCCTTTAATCTTCATTTCATCTTGGTTTGACGACCTCGCCTAGGTAACAAGGCATATTTCCAGTTGTTTATTTTGCAAAGAATGGCAACGCAATTGTCGTAATCCCAGTGACGACTCAATCCCTAGTAATGGGATACTCTTTCAATTGTCTACCAAAATTCTCAACAAATATCTTCCTCCAACCCAATTTCTTTCAAAAGCCTAATCATCAGTTCTGCCTTGTAGAGAGCAACAGTGACATTCAGAAGAATATTTGTGATATTTGATGGTTCATACAAGGTCCGAAAAGAAAACCACATCAGTTGAAGGCATCGCGTACTCAGTCGCTTCAGAAGAGGAAATGGACTCACCCCGTAGTCAGGGTCAGCAAGCAGAGGATGACGTGGATCCCCAGATGTACGTCATGTTCAAGAAAATGATGACCAAGATGATGGCAGAGCAAGCTGAAGCCAGTGCTGAACAGACTCAGATCAAACAGAAGGATAGGGGTCACACGGCTAGGAATGTGAAAATCAGTAAAAAGCAGAATCGTCATGAGGAAATGTCTGATGAGTCAGAATCAGCAGATGATACTGACAAAGAGTATGAAAACAAGAAAGAATTTAAAAGGTCGACTCAGGGGCAGGGGTCGGCCTATAAATCCAAGAATCAGTCTGTTGACGACCCTACACAGTCACAACTCAAAGATGTGATGAAGATGGTTAAGGATCTTCAAGCTCGTGACAAGGGCAAAAGAGTTTTTACAAGTGAAGACTTTTATGATGGACTGGCTGGGGATGATGATCTTGATAATCTATATATATATATAGAGAGAGAGAGAGAAGGGGGGGGGGGGGGTCCAGGGGTTCCCCCACCCGCGGGTCAGCGGGCGGGGGTCCAGGGGGGCTGCCCCTTGCGGGGGGGTTATAGGGGGGGCAGCCCCCCCCCCAAGATTTTTTTTTAATTACGCAGCCCATTTCATAGGGCAAAATTTATAAAAAAAAAAAAAATCCAAAAATGAACCAAAATGACCCTGGGTGCGTCAGGTTGACCGCACCGGGTGCCGTACCCGCACCCGTGTCGATGCAGGTGCGGCACCTGTCTGGCCGAATCTCTGTGACATAGCCTTAAAGCTAAGACAAAACTCTTTCCATTACAAATAAAATATTATGAATAATAAACTTGACCATAGCAATTCCAAGCTACACCATTTATAGCTACACCATCAATCACGAAATTCTATGTTTCAGGTGGAATAGTCCTTATCAAAAAACAAGCAGATGAAAGAAAAAATTGTAGAAAAAAAAAAACACAGGGTTATGATGCAAGTGGGGGCATTATTACAGTCCAAAGTCAGTAAGCATAATCACAACCTGTATATTAAAGTTACAAAAAAAAAGGAAACAAAAGAACTTTGGTTCTTACTCCATTTTTAAAAAACCTTTTCAGGTACTGAATCTGAGTGATGGAGGGCCTAGCTTGTTGAAGAGATCGAGGGTTATGTTTTTGGTATACAAGATTCTAATAGTTATTTTGATGTACAACCCTATACGAGGACTATTCTATTAAATTCAATTTACTTTAAATTCATTCATGGTTTGATTTATTTTATATATGAAATGCATATTGAGTTGTGCATATTAAATCTGCGATATATCCCGGGTTCTTGAGATATCTTTTGGCAATGTTTTAAAATTATTTATTTATTTAAAAAAATTCTGCAAAATGTTTAAGAATCAGTTTGAGGTCATTAGTGTTCTCGTTCCAGCGTGGCAGGACTCCTGACGCAACGTCAGTTTCCCCATGTAAGGAAAAAAAAAAGAAATAAACTCTAGACATTATACACACTGCTCGAACTGAACCAAATACATTTCAAAAAAAAAAAACAATTCAGATGCAAAGTTCAAACATGTTTACAGTAGCACCAACCAAAAAAGGAAGGTCATGAACATAAGTCTGAACTAAGATCCCTCTATCTGCTTTTTTTGATGAGATTCCTCACTCAAAGAGCAAGTCTTAAATGGCCCAAGAAAAAAAAGGTATATCTCATTTCCACAGTTCAATAAAGACATTGTTTTGCATACAAAAATCTAGGAGAGTATTCATTAAATGCCCTAGGAGAAATTACAATTCCCCACTCCATTTCAAATTAGGTCATATTTGGCATAGATTCTTCAAAACAAAGAGTACCACTATTGGGGGTCAAATGAGATAGCTGGATGGTAAGGTCACACTATCATAACCAAAAGTTATAGGTTCAAATCTCAAGGGGGTGATATCCCACAGCTTGCCTATCAAAAAAAAGTAAAAATAAACATTAAACTGCTTCTGGCATCTGATAGCTCTAAGTTTCTAATTGTGGTATTAGTCTTGTTGTTCACACTAATTATCGCTTTCGCTCTTTCCGCCATTTGTATACAGGCCTGTCCGTTGGGCAAACCAGCTCATCCTCCCGAAATTTTTGTTTCCTTCCATTCTTCTGCTTAAATGAAGAAAATCAGAAATCGAATGGATTTTGAACATGACAATGATGATTTTTGGATGTTATACTACATGAAGAAAAGAAAAACCTAAAGCTTCTTTTTCAAGGCCATGTCCATATACATTTTCTCTAGATCATTTACCCCAAAATTTAAACTTGTGTTTTCGAAAACATTGATGAAAAACTTTTCATATTTTAGGATTTTGACTTTTAAAGTCGTCAGCGAAAGCAATTTATAAAGAAAAATAAGTTACAAATTCTGGGCACATTAGTTTTAAAATCATCATCATCGATAAAACAAGTATTTAAGAAAAGTGAGTAACAAAACCATTGATTATTGATAGAATTTGCAGTTTATTACAAAAGTGAGTATTTCTCCCACAATCTACAAATATAAAGAAAACCCAAAATACAGAACCAAGGCGCCAAGAGAAAGAAAGAAATCTTGAGCCAAGTTGCATCGCGTCATCGGCTGTCTGTAATGTCCTACTCGTTACTTGCCCATGAAATGAGTCAGGCTCATAACAAACTGATAGGTGCACGAGTAGACAACAAAAAATAAATAAAGTATAGCATTCATAAGATAAGCAATTTATTTTATTACAAGCAGTAACTAAAATGAGTAATTGAAATGCGAAAAAGTAAATTTATTATAGCATGATCAACATATGCAAAGAACTATTGTACTGAAAGAGATATTCATCACAAGATATAAATAACATCGTAAGCAGTATGAATCTCATTAATCTACAATTATTGTGAACAGAATATTCTTTAAGTTCTGATATTAACTGGCGTGTGGGTACGCATAGACATGAAATGTAGAAACAGTCAAGACCGCTTCCGACCCCGACGCAATAAAGGAGAAAGGAACGCAACCCATGCCAAAGAAATTGTTTCTACGTTTCGTGTTTGTGCATACCCACAGGCCAGTTAATATCAGAACTTAAAGAATATCTTGTTCACAATAGTTGTAGATTAATGAGATTCATATTGCTTACGATGTTGTTTATATCTTATGATGAATATCTCTTTCAGTACAGTAGTTTTTTGCATATATTGGTCATGTTAAAATAAATTTACTTTCTCGCATTTTAGTTACTGCTTCTAATGAAATAAATTGTTTAACTTATGAATGTCCTAATTTATTTATTTTTCGTTGTCTATTCGTGCACATATCAGTTTGTTATGAAACTGACTTATTTCATGAGTAAGTAACGAGTAGGACTTTACAGACGGCCGATGGCGCGATGTAACTTGGCTCAAGATTTCCTTCTTTCTGCTGGTGTCTTGGCTCTGTGTTTTGGGTTTTCTTTATATTTGTAGATTGTGGGAGAAATACTTATTTTTATAAGAAACTACAAATTTTATAAATAATCTATGGCTTTGTTCCTTATTTCCCTTAAATAGTTGTTTTATGGATGATGATGATTTTAAAACTAACGTGCCCAGAATTTGTCAACTTGTTTTCCTTTCTAAATTGCTTCCACTGACGATTTTAAAAGTCAAAATCATAAAATATAAAAGGTTTTTCAACAATGTTTTCGAAATCACAAGTTAAAATTTTGGGGCGTTACATCTTTGCCTTTCCTATTTGCAATAGTGATGGATGAGCTTACGAGATCAATTCAAGAAAATGTACCGTGGTGTATGTTGTTTGCTGATGATATTGTTTTGATTGATGAGTCTAGAGCTGGGGTTAATGCTAAGTTAGAATTATGGAGAAAGACATTGGAAGCTAGAGGTTTTAAGTTGAGTAAGAGTAAGACTGAATATATGGAATGTCGGTTTAGTAAGCAACGAAGTAGTGATGGGAGTGTTGTAAAACTTGGTGAGCAAGATATACCGGTGAATGATTATTTCAAATATTTGGGATCCATCATTCAAAAGTATGGAGAAATTGATGGAGATGTAAATCATAGGATAAAGGTTGGGTGGATGAAATGGAAAAGTGCTACTGGAGTGCTGTGCGATCGTAGAATGCCATTGCGGTTGAAGGGAAAGTTTTATAGGACGACTATTAGACCCGCTTTACTATATGGTACGGAATGTTGGGCTGCCAAGAGACATCATATTCAAAAAATGAGTGTAGCTGAGATGCGGATGCTTAGATGGATGTGTGGAAATACAATAAAAGATAAGATTCGGAACGAAGAGATACGTAAGAAGGTAGGTGTTGCACCCATTGAAAATAAGATGCGAGAGAATCGTTTACGGTGGTTTGGACATATTCGGCGAAGGCCTAATGATGCTCCAGTTAGAAGGTTGGAGAAATGGGAAAATATATTAGTTAAAAGAGGTCGGGGTAGGCCTAGGAAGACTTGGATGGAGATGATAGGAAAGGATATGAATGCTTTGAACCTCACCGAGGACATGGTGTTGGATAGAAATGATTGGAGGAAAAGGATTCATGTGGAAGACCCAAAATGAATTTCTTTTTTGGTTCATATCGCTGACCCCAATTGTTTTGGGATGAAGGCGTAGTAGTTGTTGTTGTTGTTGTACATCTTTGCCTCTAATTCTTTGTATGATGTCGTTGTTTTCCTGAATAAACATCAACCATTGATCTTTCATAAATGAGTCTCAGAAGATAACAACAATGAATTAATTATTATACTAATAAAATTGGGAATCTCCAGAGTTTGCATTAACTTGGCTCTGTTTGGGAACCACCTCTTTGGGGGTGAAAAAGTGGATTCCATAATGGTTATAGATTTAGCAAATCCTTAATGTTACTTGGGAGCACTATTTAGAATTTAGTAGGAATTTCCCACTTCCGCAGTCATGTTGTTTGGGATGCAGATTTTACCCTAAAAAATTAACTGAGAAGGTCACCGGAAGGTCATTGGTGTGACTATCACCTCACAATAGTGGTAGCTGAGATGAGGAATTGAAACTGGCAATTCCTACTTCCCCCTTTTTCATGGCTTCCAAACAGTTTGGAAATGGAGATTCCACACTTACCACTCTGGTGACCTCTGTCAGTTACTTTCTGACCAGAGCCTTAAATTTTAATTAAAAAACTTCAGTAAAGTACAATAAGCAAAGGAAGAGATTTTTTCAATATGCATTTTTTGGTAAGCCAAGCAAAGACATGCAAACAAACAAGACATTAATAGAGAAATGGAATCATCGGTCATAAGACAACAGAAACAGGATGCTACTTTAATATTTCAGGAACTTTGATGGATGCAGAAAGAGGAAGTTCTTCATTTCTGATAAATGTGATAGTAACTCTTTGGCCTCCTCCCTAAAATCAAAGGAAAATTTAAAATCTCTGTTAGTCAGACAGCAGGAAGATAAACCAATACCAAAAGAACCTCACTAAAGAACTGGTAGTTATCAATATATATATATATATATATATATATAACTGTAAATAAAGAACGCATGCATATGAATCTCCCATGAAACACTGGTATACCCACAAGGAAATGCTTAAAACTGGCAATTCTCAGAGACAAGCAAAAGAAACAAGTGTTATTTTTCCAAATAGGTGCCACACTATAAGGATCTAAAGGAACATCAATTATACTCATTGCTATTACATGTTTTGCAGCCACAACAGCTGAAATCTTGCCTTCTTGTAAGCTCATTAGCAGCTGAAAAGCATAAGCTTTGGAATTAGTCAAGCACAGGCCGAAATAAATAGTAGATCTAGTTTCAAGGATTTAGTAGAAAAACTAAGGTTATCAATAAGGAATCTTTGTGCATGCCCATATTAGAACATCATCCTCTGCAAAGACATACATGCATGTTCTGTCATCCCATTGCTCAAAATATAAATGAATTATTAGCAAACCATGTTCACTGTTAATATCAGACAGAGTCACAGAGCATCTAGTGAACCAGAGTAACAACAAGAACGAGCAAAATAAGTAGACAAGACTGGACCTTTCACACAGTCTAAGTACCATATAACACAAGATCCTAGCAGACCTCCCGGAATCAAAATGAGAAATAAATACACACATAAATAAAGAGTGATTTACCAAGAATGCAAGGTCAGATACTGACAGGGCTGCACACATGTTGAGCTGAGCCAAGAATGAGCCTGAGCTCTTTGAGCTTGCTAAAGCTGATTACAGATTGACTCAGCTAAGTTCAAGCCGAGCCAATATCTAATAAACATCTATTTTTGTTTACAAGGAGGCCAAGAAGAAGAATGCAGATTGGCTACCAGGAGTTCTTGGCCATTTTATTAATATGAAATACATACGTCATACAATGAATCAGGAATTAACTTATTGAAATCCCCTTTATAACAATAGTAAACTAAATCCTGCCAAACAGGAATACAGTGAACGTTGCTAATATGGTACACTCTTTAGTTCTAATAGACTCCAGATTGCAACTCAAAAGAAAGGCTCCAAACCAGAAATCTGAAAAGTCATTACCTATCATCAGCAAAATAAATGTGCTTGTTTGATGGACGGCTGCAGAGAGAATGCAATGTGGAGCTCAGCCTTTCAACTTTCTGGTGAAAACACAAAAACATTATAAAAGAATCAATGCAATGCATGAAAGTTGGATATCAGAAATACTATAAAAAAAAAAAAAACCTTCTTTTCGTTCTGAGCTTTCTGAAGCACATAGCCTATATCTTGAGTCTTCATCAACAAGAGTTCCTCTGAGCTGTATTCATTTGCTTGACTTCTGACATACATATTCCCATACATTTAACCAAGTTTTTTTATTTAAAAAATCGCTCAAAAATAAAATATTATAAGAATTCTGGTATTACTTAGGCATATGCACTCCATCCACAGTCTTTGTTTTGATCATCTTAAAGTAAAATGCATCTGGGTTCTTGAATGTTGCTTTCTCCTTAAGTTTCTATAAACCAAGCAAGACACAAGTCTTAGAAATGGTTAAATCACTAAATAGTGTTTCTCTCTTGTATGCAAGAGAAGGAATTCAAAATGGAACCTACTCGGATTGTCTCCTCTTTTTTATGAAATTCCCGTGCCCTTATGACGTAATCTTTGTGCTTCTGAAGGAAACCCAACTTTTTCCTTGATTCTCTGCAAATAGTACAACAGTCAGTACCTCAGTATTACAACTATGTAAATTAATAGACAATAAGATTTCAAGGAAGTGGGAAATCACTCACGGCTGACAACGCTCTTTGTGAATGCGCCTATTGATGACATTCTTTAGGGACGACATCTTGAGAAAACAAAAGTGCAGATCTCAGTGAATCCACTTCTTAATAACAACCTAGAATTATAAGCTTTGATACTTTCTCTGCAAAAAAAAAACTAGGAGGTTAACCAAAAGCACTACTTGCCGCCTAATGCTTCTCGTCAAAAAAGCAGGAGTATACAGTTTATTGTATCGCTTCCAGCAACCAAGGGGGTTTACAGCGAGATTAGATGGGGGTTTCGACAGGTTTCCAACGAGGTCGACTCAAGAAACCAAGGGGGTTTCGGCGACGTTATATGGTTGTTGTGCTAGAGAGAAGGGATGATCAAGAGAAATGAGAGCGAGAGAGATGGGATGAACGGAGGAGATGGTGTGAAGGAATCGATCCTTCCTTGCTTATCTCCCAAAAAACGGTAGCCCCTTCTCACTCTCTTTGTGGTGAGCAGGGGCTTACAGCGAGATTAGATGGGGGTTTCGACAGGTTTCCAACGAGGTCGCCTCAAGCAACCAAGGGGGTTTCGGCGACGTGATATGGTTGGTGTGCTAGAGAGAGGGGATGATCAGGAGAAATGAGAGCGAGAGAGATGAGATGGGGGTTCCGGCGAGCAGCATCCGCAACGAGGGGTACTCCGGCGAGCAGCATCCGCAACGTGGGCGTTAGAGAGAGGGGATGATCTGGAGAGAGAGAGAGAGGGAACTCCTTCCGACAAGGGTGGGGAACATGAAAGGAAAAAGAAAGGGTTTACGACGCAGGCGTGGAATGAAAAGCAAAAAGAGGGAGGGAGAAAAAAAAATATTTTGTTTTCATGCGATCCGAGTATTAACTATGATTGCTAAGCCGTAGTTAAAAGTCTATGGACCTATTTAAAAGTCTCTGACCCACTACTAACTAGTGCATCATTAACACTCGATTTTGACCCTCAAATACGCAGTATGAGTATTAACTACGGCTTATAACTATAGTAAAAAATTGTAAGGTGATAATTAATAATACTTTTAATTATAATTACTTATTTATTTATAGTTAATAATTACGACTTTCAGCTACCAAAGTTAAAAGTTTGTATCTAATACTTTTTTATTTTGCAATGTTTGCGTGTACTCTTAACCAATAGCACCAAGTTAATATTCACCAACAGCCTCTAAGAATGCCACCCTCAGTTTGCAAACCACCTCCCGGCTAAGTAGATGTGGTTTGCAAAATTGTCACATAATCATCTCCATCTTCTTTATGGTAGACTTCGTAACACATCATCTAGTATAGGAAAAGATGTAAGCACTGAGTTGATAAGGGTGACATTCCCCGCCATAGAAAGCAATTTTCATTCCAAGAATCTAACTCCTTTGGAAACTTTGGCAGGAGGGATTGGCAATGGCTAGCTTTAAAACTCCCTTTAAACACATGTAATCTGACCTTGCTGACATATATATATATATATATATATATATATCACCCGGCCACATTGACATATATATATATATATATAGAGAGAGAGAGAGAGAGATATAGATCACCTGAATCACCCGGCCATTCGGAACACTAAATGGATTCAAGACAGATTTTTCTTTACTCACCTGCAAGTCAGATGCTGCCTCAAACTCATTTATGATCTTTAAAAAATTAACCACTGTGTCTTTGATAAAGAACAATGAATCATCAGCATAGAAGCTGTAAGTCCATCGAAATTCCCTGACCATAATCAGATAGATATTATCGTTGTCTTCCTCTTCCTAAAGCCACTGAGTCTTTCCATGACCACCAAAAATAAGCAGTCCGGTCGCCTTGACAGATACTTATGGAGCTATGAAAAACCTTACTTGGGCACCAACTAATTATGAGCAGAGCCAAACTCAAGGAAGACCCACATACCATACAACAACTACAACTACAACTACAACTACAACTACAACTACGCCTTCATCCCAAAAAAGATGCTTGAAAATCCAAACCAACTAATTATGAGCAGAGCCAAACTCAAGGAAGACACACATACCATGATCTTGCTAATTCATCTCTCTTCCAATCCAAACCAGATCTAAGAAAGTCCCACTCTACCCTACCATAAGCTTTAATTAGATCCATCTTCGATAAAAAAAAAAAATGGTCATTCTTGTTATGATTCATGATATCCACCTCATGGGCAATGAGAATACTCTCTTAAATATTCCTACTTTTTTCAAAAATGCCCTTTGGTTACTAGGCCTCATCCTGTTCACAATGATTTTAGTAGTAATTTTATTAACAGCTAATAGGTCAGTCTCATCACTTCCTGAATCTTAGGAATAAACACTATGTGAGTGGGAGTTGATTTGCTTAAGAAGTTTTACTTGTTTCAAAGAAAATAATTGTCTTACACAAATCAACTTTCACCATCTCCCGGTAAGCATGCTTGAAAATCCGTTCGGCCTCAGTGAGCTATCTCCCTTGGGTTCAAACATCGCTTGACGAACCTCCTCATAGGTCACCGGAAAAAGCAAGTCATGGTTATCTCTATGGGAAATTTGCAGGTCACTGACTCGACTGAATAGGTCCTCCTGAAAATTTCTTTTCTTCAGCCATAATTTCCTCCCAACTAAAACACCATTTTGCTTCATAAGAACCTTATTACCATTCAACAATTGGTTTTGCTTAAATTTGGCTTGGAAAAAAGTGGGAGTTCCTATCACCCTCTTGCAACCACCAGACTCTCGATTTCTACTTCCAAGTCGCTTCCTCACAACTACGGACCTCCTGAAGCTCCTTACTCACCTAATTTGACTCTATTAATCCAGGCTAATTCCCCATTATCCGACTGAGCTAAGATCCTCTTGGCATGCTTTAGTTTTCTCATGGATGTCACCCAATTCATCCTTATTTCATCTCTTGACGCCATATTTCATTTCTTTAAGTTTAGGCACCACCACAAACAAGGGAACACCCCGGATCCTTTTTTGCCAGCACGATAAGTTGATATCAATAACTTCTTCATTGCCAATCCACACTTTATAAAATAGGAATGGAGGCCTTTGCCTTTCAATATGTTGAACAATTAAGCCAATGTGGTCAAATTAGGGATGCCACTGTCCAGTTTGGACCGGGAATGGAGGACATGAACTGAGGAATGGACTGGAGATAGAGGTTAAAATCAAAACCCATGCGGGGATGAAGTTACTCTTGCCCCGGCCCCATCCCGTCCCTGATCCCTATTAAAAAAATTTATTATTATACCCTCATATATATATATATATATATTCCTAACCTTAACATAAAACCCTTTCTCCAATCTATCATCTCTATTTTCTTTTCTTCCTCTAATGAGCTCTTATTTCTCTTACCTTTTTCCTCTCCTTCCTCTAAATGCAGGTGGCAATGGCAGAAAGGTTGGAGAAACAGGGTTCTGCATCGCCTCACCCCCATTTAGACCAGGGATGAAGGACATGAAACGAAGAATGAGGCGGGAATGGAGGTTAAAATCAAAACCCATGCGAGAATGAAGGCAGGGGTAGAGACCTTGTCTCCCGCTCCCAATCCACTGCCATCCCTAGGTCAGAGCAATATTTAGAGACAGAGTCAGCCCAAGAAGATGAAAAGGTATTGATCCATTGATCCTTCACAAGAATACAATCCAGCTTACTGGCCACATGGTGCAAACCTTTTGAGTCCGGATCGGGTGCAATCACGTATCATAAGATGTGTGCATTAAGCACCTGATCGCCCTCTGTCAGGCCTTGATCCCCAAAACTGACAGGGCATGTCCCCAAGATATCAGGTACTTCATGCACAAATATCTGATCTTTAGACAAACCTTTTTGCCTATTGAGAATTTGACACATATGGGAATCTCCGTTAAGCCACAATAAAGAATGATGTCATTAAATTCCCTATAGATGATTGAAAAAATCGATCCTCCCCATCTTTCAGACTGGTCTCTGACAGTGTTCCAATCCCCCCATAAGCAAACAAGGACCTTCAAAGTTCTGAAGTTGAAAGTTGCAGATGCTGCCAAGGAAGTCTCATATCAACATAATAATTAGATCCATACACTTCGGTGACCAGAATATCACCCTCAGACTGTTGATTTTTAGAAGCATCCAAACCATCAACCTCCTTATGAGCACCTTGCGTTTAGTAATTGACAGTCGTATAGAGAACAAAATGAGATGATAGCCTCGTATTCAATATGTTGTATTGTCCTCCCTCCAATACTAAATTCAACATTATGAACAGGTTGATTTTCTTCTCCTTTTCTCATCTTTTTATTTCAGTCGTTCCCTAACAATAAGTTGTATGTCTTTGAGATTAACTGGACCACAGTTTATAAAGGTTCTCAAATATGAAGTCGAACACCGTCCTCTTCTGCCTTTTGTCTGAGCCAAACTGCACTATCAATATCCAGCTCCAAGAAAGCGACATCCCTTCATAGCTCCGCTTCAGAATAAGTGGTCTTCTTGGTCATTTTGCACCCTGTAGTCTAGGAAGATCGCTCTGCACCGGCCACTTCCGACCAAGAGTGCACTACGTGAACCACCATTGGACATGACCTTGCCTGGATCCCCCGTGTAAGCCCCCCTCCCTCCCCTTCACTCGCCTTCATCCTCAACCTGTTTCAGCTTTTCCACATCCTTTGGTTTATGTTAGTATTTTGTATTCTCAAAATTTTCATTATATAGTATTACCCTGTTTTAATAGCTTTCTTCTGATTCAAACTTGGAATGAATAGGTGAATATGGTAATAACAATTACGTGATAATGGTTCTAGTAGGTTGAGTAAGCCCTGCTTCCAAGGTTTTGCTCATTCTGATTGGGGGCAACTTGTGAATGTCATCATGCTGGTATTACATTTACAAGTTTGAAGCCCATACAAGGTATCCTTTGCCATAATTTTTTTTTTTTTTTACTGAAAGAAACCACTTCAGGAGCCCTGGCTCAGCCTGCTGTACTTACGGTCTCTGTTCATGTCAGCATAAAACTCTAAGTGCTTACCCCTCAACCCCAGAGAGTCGCCAAGCTTCAGCTTTTAAAGGGTGTGACGCCCATGAGATTTGAACTTAGACTGCCAGTCAAATGGTTTAGGCTCCATCCCACTACACCAAACCCCTTGGGTTCCTTGCAGTAGCCAAGAAAAGAGATAATTAGGTAAGCTGCTGAAATTTGCATTAGTCTAAACTTTTGAGGTGTCAATTCCTAACTAACTAGGAACATGTTTTTTTTTTCTAAAAGACAAGCCGGGGTTAGGCAGACCCCTACAAGTTATACAACTATACCATTGGGTTTCGAACCTGCAACATCCCAACACAAAGTGACGTGCACTAGGAACATGGGTTGACCCCTTGATGCATGTCACCAAAAGGCCAATTGGATTCTCTTCCACTTTTTCATATTATTTTATTTTATTTTATTTTAATAGGATTTTACCCTCTATTTTGTGACAATGTTATTATTTTGATGATGATGGCGATGGAAAAAATTGTGAAAGATGAACAAGAGGGCATGTTTCAGTCAAATATATGATTTCACCAAGTTGGGAATGAGCTTCAACAAAATGTTTTCTTTCAACACGTTGAGGTAGAGGTGCAAATGGATCTGATTTGCTTGGGTAATTTGATGTCCATATTGGACATAGATCTTAAAAAAATAAAAAAAATCCGTCATAATGATGAAAAAAATGAGAACTTTTCTCCTAAGTAGGTCTGGTAAACAAGCCGAGCTTGGGCTATTCGGGCTCAACTCGTTAAGAGTGCACCCCTGCTCGAGCTCCGCTAATGAGCTCATCAAGAGCCAATCATGAGCTGGTTCATTTTCTAAAAAAACTACTTTTTATGTTTTTTTTAAAGCGTAATAATATATAATATTTGTATAATACATATTGTTTAAAAATATATAGTTATAAATATATAATATGTAAAACGAGCTTACATGAGTCAAACTGGCTATGTTCATGCTCGGCTCATTTATCAAAACGAGTTGGCTTGTAGCTCTATTCTTGGAAAATGCATGCAAGCTCCCAACAGACAAAGTTATCACAAACAAGCAGATAATAATAAAGTGGAAAAGAAAAGTTAATGTGCCTTACTCTTGCCGTGGGGCAGCATAATCTCTTGCTGTTTTATCTGATGACCTCAAAACTTTTAACAAAAGAAAAAAAAAAGTCATAGGTGGCTAGCAAAGAGCTGCATTCCCCACCTTGCTCCTACAGAAAAGTTTTTCTCTAAAGCATCCCATTGAGTGAGAGCGAAGACAAACTTCCAAATATATATATATATATATATATATATATATATATATATATATATATATATATATAACCTAATATTTGAGATTATGATTTTTTGTTTGTTTAAGTAGCATGCCTAATTTTTGGTATTTTATGCTAAAATTTATTCTTATGACTGGAAAATGTTTGTGCAATACACACACATAGAGGGGATATATAGTCACTAGAATATGAAAACTAGCATGTAGACTGTAAATTTCTTGGATTTTTATTGTTTTCTCTTAAACCTAACCATACGGATGTGATTTACACGTTTAGTTTTATAAGGACCAGCTCTTGAATAATATGATTCTAGTGCATAAACAAGATTTTTTTAAGGCTTTAAAATCAACGGCTCATAATTTTTAGAAATATTCAAGCATCCAAAATTTATATTTTTTCATCGAAAATACACGATCCAACAATTGATTCCTAGCAAATTCACCATGACAAATGCATCTACATGGCTGGATTTGCCAAAAACCTGTAGGAAATGCCTAGTTTACACTGTAATTCTCATATTTCTAGTGACTATATATATATATATATATATATATATATATATATATATATATATATATATGTGTGTGTGTGTTATAAAAACATGCTAAATGATTTTTTTTGGGGGGGGGGTCAGTTTTTTTTTTTTTTACAATTCTGGCCTCATAGATACCACCGTGGGAGTCACCCTCATGGCGAGCAGATGAGATGTGTCAGTAGCTTTTAAAGGCAGGGCAAGTAAGGCAGGGTGGTCGTAGGGCTCTACCCAGGGTTTTCCTTGCTTCAGTGAGGGCTCCTTGTTATAAAAAAAAAAACTGACCTCATAGATGTGTTAGGCATGCCAACCTAAAAGTTTTATGAAGGCTTTTAGTAGTCAATTTATCTAATCTTATTAAAAACCTACCCTTTGTCATAATCGAGCACTCCAATAGCTGATTCTTATAAAATCAAACATGTAGATCACATCTATATAGTGAAAAAAAAAACTACATATATATAGTAATAAAAACATGCTAAATGAAACCTACTAAATGTGTTTTTTGGACTTTTTTTGTTTTTTTTTAATTCTAACCAGACAGATGTGTTAGAATAAAATGCTCCAAGAGTTGATCTCTATAAAATCCTTTTTTATCCCTATAAAATAGTTTTTTCTCACAAGTATATATTTTCTACAATTGATTGAACATATCGACTTGAGATCTCATGCTGAAAGTTGGTTTGACTTAGTCTAACTTCATAGATGTGCTCAGCATGCTCCATTTAGTAGGGATCGACCCTTGAATCATCTTTTTTGACAAAAAAACTGATTTTATGTGTGGAAAAAAATGATACATTAGTAGATATTGATTTTCGAATTGCCAGAAAAACATGTATACGGGTTTGATTTCAGCAATATAAAAATCAGTTCCCACTAATAAAAACATGTAAATCAGATCTATGGTGTCAGATGTGAGAACAAAAAATTAAAAGAAGAACATTGTTTGCTAAGTAGATTGTAAATACAATTGACTATATATATAGCAAACATTAGCTATTATTATTATTATTATGGAAAATGAAAGCCTACAAAATGGGCACAGTGCTAAATGAAACATGCTATTGGATTATTATTTTTTGGACCGTACAGATGTGATTTATATGCTTGTTTTTATAGAAATCACATATTGGAGCATTTGATTATGCTGCATGAATAGGTTTTTATAAGGTTTAAAAAAAAACGGCTTACTTATGCTTCAAATATTATTTTTTCATCCTTAAAAAATCATTAGCATGTTTCATTTAGCATTGTGTCCATTTTGTATGTTATTATTATTATTATTATTATTGTTCCTCACAAATTAGAAAGGGCCGGGCTTATCGCTAAGGGCAACCCTGATCTGTCACGTGACATAAAACAACCACTATTAGATTTTTTTTCTATAAAAGAGGTGGGGGAATTAGGGCTCCCTCTTTTTTTACTAACAACCTTTAAGCCAACCAGACATTCCAAAGGGCCTGTTCTAATTAGGGGTGGCAAAATCTGACATGACCCGTCAACTCGCTTCTTAGTCGGGTTTGGGTTTGGGTTTGGCTTAAACAAGTTCGTGTCGTAAACGGGTCGACCCGCCTAACCCATTTATTAAACGGGTCGGGTTCATGTTAGCGGTATGCCAAACCCGCCAACCCGGCTGACCCGTTTAATAAATGGGTTAAGCGGGCGGGTCAACCCGTTTACCCAAACCTGACCCGCCAACCAGTTTACCCGAACCCGACCCGCCAACTCGTTTACCCGACCCGTTTATTAAACGGGTTAACCGTGTCGTGTCGGGTTACCCATTTAATAAATAGGTCGGGTTCGTGTTTGCCATAGCTAACCCGTTTAATAAACGGGTCAGGTTCGTGTTGAGGTATGCTGACCCGCCAACCCGACCCGATTGCCACCCCTAGTTCTAATCACCATACAGTTATTCAACCACCCATATATCAGTTGGGTTAGAACTTGCAAAGTCCCATCACATGGTGACTTGCGCAAACTGCGCTTACCAGATGATCGGAGCACCCATTGGTCGACTATTGGAAGTTGGTAGAGTTCATCTCCTACCACAAGGTCAAAGATGGGTGTACCATCCCGTCGGCAAGGAGGACATCAAGAGTTCTATCAACCAAAAGCCTGCCAAGGGTGGTTGCGTCCCTTTCCTTGCTTAAAAAAAAAAACTCGGGTTAAGCAGACCCCTACCAGTTATACAACTATACTATTGAGATTTGAACTTGCAACATCCCGACACAAGGTGACGTCCACTAACTGCTCCTGCCAGACAAGCAGAGCCCCGTTAGTATTGTTACTATGGCGATGATGATGGTTCTTGATCATGATTATGTCATTGGTGTCGCCAACTAGGTCTATTGAGTGTGACTCTCCAACACAAGAATGATTAGAGATGTCAAGAGGCTCAGGTTTGGATAGTAAATGATCAAATCTAGCTTGGTTACATTTTTTTCTTGGGATCATACTGGTAACTTGCCTGGTAAGTGTCCCATTTGAGCCTGGGCACTCACCTGACATTTACTGTATAGAAGAAGAAAGAAGAAAAAGAGTGGGGGAGAGCAACGCTGTGGTAGGGGCTATCAGGGTCCCAGGCAGGTCTTGAGCAGCAAAAAGAAAAAATCCATTTAAATAATTGAATTTTGATGTTATCTGCCCCAAAGGGGTTTGGCATAGTGGGATGAGGCCTAGGCCGCTAGGTAGGTGGCATATGTTCTGATCCCTTGCACAAGCCGAAGCGTGACAACTCCCCGGGGGCAAAAGGTAATCCTACAGAGTTTTACGCTGTTAGAACCAGAGCCGGACCTGTAAAGATGCCAATGAGGCTTGGGCCTCAGGGCCCCTGGGCCCAAAAAAAATTAGGGGGCCATTGTTTAGGTAGTTTATATAAATAATTTATATATTTTTATTTAATATAATATAAATATTTGGAATATTATATTTGTTTAATGTGAATGCAAATTTTATTGTTATTTTGATTCTTTAAAAAAAAATCGGAGGCGCTGCCCCCAAACTCCTACTATTAATAGGGGGCCCATTTTTTCCCTCCGCCTCAGGCCCCATAAAACACAGGTACGACTCTGGTTAGAACAATGACCGTAAGTACGAGGTAGAGCCAGCACAACTAGGTCTCTGATCCTGAGGGCAGTTTTTCTATGTAAATATCAAAAAAAAAAAACTGATGTTATCCTTTTGTCCTTCCAACTTCAGATCTAAATCCTATAAATTTACATTTTTTTTTAGGTAAATGAGAAAATGAGAGTTGGTTTCTCACCATTCAATTTATGTTGTTTGGTTAGCCAATGCCAAAGATATTTAATTTCTTACTTGCTTGAGAATCCAAATCTCATGAGATGTTACCAAAGATTCTCAAGAAAATAAAACAAATTGAAAAGATCTTGGCATATACGAACTTATGAAATGAGCCACTATATTATGAGATATAGAAATAAGGAACACCCTGTGAACTAGGCATTTACAATATTTTTTTTGCAAATCCGACCCTATAAATGTGTTTGGCACGGTGAATTAGATAGGAATCAACTGTTGAATTATATATTTTTTGATGAAAAAATATGATTTTTGGATAGTTGAATAAATATGAAAATTTTGAGCTTTTTGTTTATGAAGCTTTAAAAAATCCAGCTTATGAAGCAGATGATTCAAAAGCTAGTCCTTATTGAACGAAGCATGTAGATCACATCCGTGTGGTTAGATTTAAGAAAAGGATAAAAACCCATGAAATTCTTGGTTCACAAAATAGTTCTCATATTCTAGTTTCTCCTTAAAAGAGAGACCACTATCACTAGCAAATCAATAAAAAAAATGACCCAATTCAGATTTTTTAAATAAATTGTAAAAATAATATAAAATAGTTTTTAATGTTTTTTAATATTGTTTTAATAAATTTTGTGACATGTGTCAACTGTTGGTCAAAATCCAGCCAATTCAGATTGATTCTGAATCGTTGGCCTACCGATTCCATGACCGATACAAATTTGACAACATTAGGGAAAACAATTCCATTGGCAAACACATCCAATTTTTTTCTAAGATAATAGCCAAGAGCCATGCAAGTCAATGATACAACAAGTAAACACAGTAAACCGATTCCGAGCTGTTCCAGGAGCCCAAAGTCATGCCACTGTCGAAAGACAAACTAATAATCAAACATCAAATTCATGCAGGGATGTCAACGAAACAGATGTAACCAGACATTCGACCCGAATCTGAATCGGATTAGTCGGATTTGGTAGCCAAATCCACATCTCATTAGCAATTGGATTCATATTCAGTATTTAGTTTGTCATTGAAACCCAACCTGAATCCGACTAAAAGCAGAACCTGATTAAGTGTAAATATCCGGTTTTAAGTTAGCCGAATCTGGATTCAGTTTTAACTTTTTTTATGAATTTTGAATCCAAATCTAATTAAATCAGATCCCATTCACTTTTATCTTTTTTCATCTGAATCCGACCGGTTGACATTTGTGTTTCCACTTTCCACCAATGTTAGTATCGGTGTGCGTATTGGCCTGAATCACCCGATACGTATCGTATCTCCAGGAAATCGATAAGCAATTGGCCTGAACCGGTTAATTTTAAAAAAAATCTGAAAATAGTCGAAATAGTTTTTAATATTATTTGACACGTGTCTTTCTGTAGTTAAAAGTTGGGCGATTCAAAATGGTTCAGCCCTGAATCAATATCGCTCGATTCACGTGAATCGTTTGGAAGATGATTCGTGACCCAAGACGATACTGACAACATTGGTTTCCACCCTCTTTCCTAGAAAAAACAAACGCCTACTTCACTCTTTCACCCCTCTTTCCTAGAAAAAACTTCCTCCTCTCAAAACCCTACCACCCCAAAGAGAGAGAGATCAGGAAATAGAAAAAAAAAGTAGTCTGGATAACAAGGAAAAAGGAAGAGAGAGAGAGAAAAAAGGGAAAAAAAGCTCTACCTCTCATCGCTTGTACGCCATCTCCGCCCCCCTTCTCTTATTCTCTCTCTCTCTACGCATTTCTCCCCGCAAAACAATTTTTTTTTTCTATAAAAATCGCGATTTCCCCTCTCTGTGTGCACGCATTTTCCCTTTAATCGCGTTCTGCGACTCCAAGAGAAAAACACACACGAAATACCCAAACAGGACCACGGTCACATCACCTCTCATCTCTCTCTCTCACTCTGTGATGTGACCGCTGGTTCAATGGATCCACAAATTTTCTCCCGTTCCCATTAGGAGGGGATTTCTAGATCACCCGTGTTTCTCTTCCTGTTCTCCTGCTTTCTCGGAAAGTTTTGGGATTTTCTGGGGTCCGCGTTTGGTTTCGGGGAAAAAATGAGGTGATGGCGGAGGGCCGACAGCAGAGGAGGAGCTCGAGGATCTCGGCCCTCGACACGTGGAGGCTCTCAGCCCTCACGCGTGCCAGTGGCGCCCCACGAGGGAGGCGCGGGCGGAGGCCCGCCTCCTCCGCCTACCCGCCTTCGCTGCGCGGCCGCAAGCGCGGCCGGAAGAAGCGCCGGCTGAGGGCCGTTGTGGAGGTCGTCGTCAGCTCCCTTGGCACCAAGCGCCCGGCCGGCGGCGACGACGACGATACGGACGAGGAACGCCACCACCACCAACAACGAGAGGGGGAGGAAGAGGAGGTGGAGAAGGTATGCTCGCCACACTGTCCCTTTAGTCGCCCTTCGTTCTATCTGTTCTTTTATGTATGTAGTTGCTCATTTATTGGTCTATATGTTAATAGTTCGTGGTGCACCCAATTAGTGAGGTTACCCATTTGGTCATTGCTTCTCTTTTATTACTTCACATTCTTTTTCCTTCTTTTGAAGATTGTATTGTTAAAGTTATATTCATAATGACTATGTTGTATGGATCTTTTATTCGATGATGGTGTTGCATGGTGGTGATGGTTATGCATGCTGGTAGAGAATATATATGTTTGATGCTAATTGCATTGGTTTTTGTTTGTGGATAGGAGAGGAAAAGAGAAAATGTGGTGAATGGGGTTCATTGGCTTGTGGGATTGGTGGTTTTCTTTTTGAGTGTTTGCTGGCAGAAACGGTGTGGGACTAATGCTTAAAGGAGGATTTCTGTGATGGGGTATGATGGAAATGGGATGGAAATGGGAAAAAAGTATCTGAATGCATAAGTTTGTGTTTTTGTGGCCTACTTTAGTTTGAGGAATAAAGTAGTTGTCTGTGACTTGAGTTGTTGGGTAATTGCAGTTTAGTGAGTGAAAAGTATTCGCCTTAATGGGTGTTTGAGAGGATGATCCACTGATCGGGTTTTGTGTATGTGATTAGTTGCGGTAACAGATTAATAATAAGGTTAGAGTCACACTATCTTAACCAGGGGGTCTCAGGCTTGAATTGCATTAGGGGCAATCATTAGTTTGATGATCTCTTAACAAGAGAAAAAAGAGAGGAAGTGATGGCAACATAATAAGCGAGCTATGCTGACGATGGGCCAATATGATGGGAAGTGGTGTCTGATTATTCTAGTTCAATGTTTGGAGGCATGTGAGATCTTCGTTGTATGATAACCTATATTAAATTTCTGCTTGCTTGCTTCCTTCCTTTCCCTGATTCTTCCTTCTTGACGGCTTGTACTATGGTGTGCTTATCTGGCCTCATAGTACCTGTAAGCATTTGAATGACATTGCCTGCGTGCATGTTGGACAATCCTTGTATTTTATGCTGTAGGACTTCTACTGGAAATAGTTATGTTTGCTGAATGAAACCACCTGCAAAGTTTTTTTATTAATCATGCTTAGGAGGTTGGTGGTGCCTTAGTGTTTCTTTCTTTTTTGATATTGTTCTCTCCATTGGGCTTCTGGTGATTTTAGTGAGTCAATTAGTTCACATTAAAAAATGAACATGATAGGATGCGATACTGATAATAATACAGAAACAGATCTTGTTGTGATGTTGTGGTGGGGCTAAAAGTGTGAGTGAACAATGAGTTTCTAGGATTGTTGTCCTTATTATACCCCTTGCTCAGGGGAATTAGTGAAGAACAGTGTTATCCTTTTATATCCTTGGTGTGGGAAATCAATGAACACAACTGAAACAAATACTCTGAATGTCTTGAGTTGTACCATCATATGGATTAAAATAAACATACTGCCATGCTTGAGTTCTTTGTAACTGAACAAATAGTGCAAAGGAAAGACAAATATACACAATTCTGGAAAATGGGGATGCTTTGATGTTAATCTGAAAAGTGCTTTCATGAGCATGGTTGGTAACAATAAGAGAATAAGTGACAAGGTACTCTTATGTGAGGTCTCCATATGTAGATTGCACACATTTTTTATGCTTAAATACCCCATGCAAGCAAAAAATTGTACAAAGGATGACAAGGATGTAGTGTACTGCTAGCTGCCCTGCAAAAGTGATCTCTGTCTGTCATTGTAGCTTCGGTGGACGATAAGCTACTTAAATATATGAGTGCTCAAGAGAAATCATATTGTATCAATCTTGACAGCTAGAATCAAGTCGTTCTGCTTATATGAATGCTTGTAAAGGTGATCATGCCATTTCAAGAGTTGACAGGAAAATGTAATTGGCTACATTTTTATTCTGCGCATTGTTTTCAGATGCAGTTCAAAATGCATCATCTACAAACAAAAGAATGAAAAGAAAGCCAGTAAAATTTTCAAGTGAGAAAGGTCATCTTTGTCCTTATGTTCCTGATTCAAGTAGTTCATGCTTCCAAAAAGGAACATAGTCTAGATTGGTACTAAGAAATTTGAATTTGATCTGACCAAGTTGAGACATGATCTTCCTACCTTATAACTGTCGGTCTTTTATTTTCAGTTTCTACTATTGTAAAGAAAACTTTTTGTACCTAATAGACAAATCTGTTGCGTATTACCTGCATGGTGGAGGAATTGCCATCTTACTATCCTATGATCTCATCCTTAGCGTGGGCTCAAAAAGTTCAAGGTATGCCAGAAGGATATGAGGATACTAGGATGCACAATGGTGGTTTGACTTGCAAGTTTGATTTTTTTTTCAAAAATAGGACACAAGTACACTGTTTTTTGTTTTTTAATCATTAAGAAGCTATTGTTTGATATTTTAATATTTAAAAATACATTTTGCTTGAAATATTATTAAATGTAATAAAATTCATTAAAAATATTAAATAATGGCTGTACAAATCTGTGTCTGAATCTACATGTCATCATGTCTCTTTTTCCTTATTTATTGTTTTTCACATGAAAGGCATCATAGAAATGGTTTCTTATGCTTTTCAAAGGATCTTTGTTGTCATGTTCCTAAATACTCAATCATTCTTCTGTATGTGTGTTTTTTTAAAACCTCTTCTCATGTTATGATCTGGCATTTCCTTTGAATGTGCTATCCTCTCTTTCCTGCGATGCAAATGGCTCTACTCATTGTTAGTACATTAGACATAGGTGTGTGAAAGTATGGCACCAGCTATGACTAGTGATTTATTGACTTCGGATATAGATTTGCCTCAACCCTGTTTGGAGTTGATCTATATTGTCTGATGAAATTAGTAAAAACCCTAATTTACAAGTTCTACATAAACTTTTTTTGTCCCCTTCTCTTTTTCTTTTTTCTTGTTGGGTTGTTTGTGGGAGGTTGGTTTGATATAGCTATACCAAATGTCTAGTTTTGGTAAAATCTGAGAAGGTCCGGCTACATCCATCCAACAAGTGATGTAGCTCATTGGCCTAATGTCATTGGATTAAGGTTATGCACCCAAGGTTGTAAAAAGCGTATCGTAACCTCTATGTGCCAAGCTCAAAATAAGATATGTATCGTATCGTGTCATTAAAAAATTGCATTTTCAATAAAATATAAAAATCCAAAAAAATAAAGAAAAACACAGAATACAAGAACAAAATAAATTTAAGGAATAAGATTAATTGAACATAGATATGTCATTAAACATTCAACTAAGCATAGATGTCATAATCAACTAAATATAAATTTCGTTACATAGATACAAAATAATAACATCAGTCATCTTCATTATTAAATATCCCACGTTCTGCATCAGGTATGACATCTTGTTGTGGCCTTTGTGTCTCTTCATCATTTGGTTCTGCAGCAATTACTTAGAATTATGTCATTACTTCTATTACTTGCTTCCTTCTTCTATCATTCATATTTCTAATCTTTTATATGAATGCACATCTCAACTTGTACATTATTTATAGCCATTCAACATGGTGGCACTCCTTCATTTGGAAGCGCTGCATTGTGCATGTTCATGCGGTGCAATCCCCCAGGAAGCACTACATAGAACCTATATCTCAGATTTACATGCCCTCTATATGACCATTGTTAACCTCACAGTATCACCATGCTAGGTCCTTAGCACGTGGAGGACGTCGAGCCATTAGTAAATCTAATGACCATAAATATAATCGATTAAGACAAAATATCACTACATACAAAATGCAAAAGGTTTCCATAACTCATTATAAAAGTTACAATTAGAACTTTTAATTTAAAAGGCCATGCTAGGAACAAAGGCATACAAGCTAGAGTTCAGGAATATATATATCCTTTTCAGTATCAGAACAACTCATTGATTTTTTTAGTTTATTGCAGTGCTCAGTAGCTTGAAATGATGATGGATCATCCTTATCTTTTTAGTCAGGGATCACCTCTGGCGAATTTTCTTCGACAAGTGTTGCATGTACTTGTATTTTTCTTTTATTATTTTTATAAGGCTAGTAAGAAGATCAACGCGAATATAAGACGAAATATGATGGGTACATAACTGCACGGTGAAGTTGCTACACCCCACAACATGACATTTAAATCTGTACAATCTACCATACATTATAAAATCACAAAAGTCACATTTTACTATTCCTTTCAACACGTTCCTAAGCCAATTGGTGTGCAATATTTTAATGTAGGATCGTTTGAGGGGAATTCTCCAATACCTCCACTCTCTATTTACCTCTTAGTGCATGGATTAGTAAATCTAATCATCACAATTAGGTAAAAGTAAAGCTAGGCTTAATAACACATCTAAGGCTTGATTTTGAGTTCTATAGGCATAAAAAATGGGACTAAGGGTAAAAATGAAGAAATATCTTGCAAAAACATAAAAAAGGTGCTTACCTTCTTCCAACTTCGATCTTACAC
This sequence comes from Nuphar pumila, assembly GCF_984573655.1. Lineage (NCBI taxonomy): Eukaryota > Viridiplantae > Streptophyta > Magnoliopsida > Nymphaeales > Nymphaeaceae > Nuphar > Nuphar pumila. The sequence continues at coordinate 88,064,859 of NC_143260.1, forward strand.
AAATGAATAAAAAAAGGTCTTTTTACCTCAAAATACGTTTTTGAGCAAAAAATGGATGAAAAAATGCTCCTTTGTGTGTGAGGAGCGCAAAATCCCTCTTTCTTGCGCAAGAATCGACTTCTTAAAACACTTCCAAGCCCTCTAGGTATGTGGGTTCCTCTCTAATGGCTTCTAAAAAAATGAAAGAACCGGTCCTAGGAGGTGTTTTAAAACCCAAAACATGAAATGATTTTTCCGTCCTCTTTAAATCCTGTTGAACACGTATTATATGATACACCCTGTACCTGTATCATATGATACAGGGGTGTATTGTACGATATGTACAATACACACTCATATCGCGATATGAGTGTGTATCGTATCTTAAAATGCAATCGATATGGTACATATCGTACCATACAATACGATACTTACAATACTGTATACACCTCTTGTTGATCCAATGACCATCCTACTTAAGATTGCAGCTTTAGGAACTTGCAGGGTACTAGTTGACATATGTAAAGGGCCAAATGGGTGCTTTTGAAGCCCAAATCACCTGCATCAACATGTTGCGACTTGGATGCAGGTGAAGATGTGGTCAGTGCAAACTTTACCTATTATTGTCAAGTTTCTTCCTTTCTGTTGACCATCCTTTGACACTTTAGGGAGTAGTGACTTCTTGTCAGTGACGAGCTCCATCGACTTCTCTTCATAGTTGGCAAACTCGGCAAGTCGACTTGGGAATTGCTCGTGTCGACCCAATTGGACCCCATCTGGGTCACCGATTCAGGACCACCGATCCACCTGCCTCTATGTGTTTTCTGTCATGCATTTTGTGGTTTTAATGCATAATGCAAATAAAAGAATACTTATAAATAATTATATGTTTTTAAAACATAAATATTAACAATTATGTATAGTTGATTGAATACTTATATAGCTTACTCATTGATGTGATGTGCTAAATTTAGTTATTATACTATGAATTTTGTTTTTTTCCATATCTTAACACTAGAAAATGCATAGTCTTAACTCGTTTGTGTTATCGAGTCGACCCACTGACTCGCGAGTCAAGGGTTGGGCAATCTGAATCCGAGTCACGAGTTTGCCAACTATGCCTCTTTCGTTATCAGTGGTGAACTAGTAAGTGGTCTCTCTCTCTCTATATATATATATATCCACAGACACACATAAGTCACTGATTTTCTCTCACCCTCTCTTTCTCGTTCGACTAAAAATAGCCCCACTCTTTTTCTCGTTAAATAGCTACGACCTAGTCTGATTGGACCTGGGTCTCAACTGGGGGTTACCAGTCCCTTGATAATTTTCTCTCAGGGTTCTAAACCTTGGCCCAAAATTTGATCAGAACTGGGTCTTCCATTTCCCACTTAATACATCTCACTTCCTATTCGTTTAAAATTTAAATATACCTCTTTTCCATTTCCTACTTTCATTTCTACTAGAGCAGTTATCTTCTATGATTACATTTGAGACATCTATATAATATAGCTTGTCTTTTGAAGTCTTCAAGGTTGGATGCAGAGGTTGGAAGGTGTTCTGATGTTCTAATGCCTGCATTTTGGAGAATGTTGCAAATGCCTTCGTCAATGGCACTACAAATTCAAAATTAGGCTGAGTTGCTAGCTAGCTATACAAACATGTTTCATGCTGATGTTTAACAAGATCTAGAATGCCAAGTCATCAGGTCACCTCATTGTAAGTCTTTTATTTCATGACCCTAACATGCCTTGGCTTGGGCATGAATGCTTTCCTAGGTCTTGTCTGAAATTTGAAAATTATAATTTTATTCTATGTACCCATCCATATTTTTTCTTGAAGGTATTTGAGTTCCTAAATGGTTTTAATTTTGTCCATTTTTTTGTAGCTGTTTGCATTTTCTCTATCTGTTTCTTTTCTTTGCCAATTTTTGGTTTCTTGAATTATAGCTTTGCTATCTCAATTGTATTTTACTTTCTTGATGCCTATCGTGGTAGATTGCGGGGCTTGATCTTGACTCAAATACCTATGTTGAGAATTTTGATCACTTACCTTGGTGCAACCTCTATCAATGTCATCCTCTTCACTAACCCTCTTGTGGCTGCACTTGGAAAAGAAACATAAGCATATGAGAAACTTGTGAAAGCAGACTTGGTTTTCTCAGGTTAAGCAACATAAAAGCTGGGTGCCTTTTTGAATAAAGCCAAAACTTTGGTGCCATTTTTTAAGTTGGGTCCATTTTGTGTTCTGTGCATCTCTCTCTCTCCTATGTATGTGTGTTGTATGCGAGTGATTGGTTCCTCCTCGGGTAGGAGGGAATGGACAGTTTTGATTTCTCAATCTTTTCATTTTTTGGTTCTTTTTTTTCTAATTTGATCCTATGGATGTGATCTACATGGTTTGTTTAATAGGAATCGAGTTTTGGATAATCCGAATATGACATCTGAGTATGTTTTTATAAGGTTTCAAAAATCAAGAACCGAAAAATTTCTTAAATTTCCAAGCTCATAAAATCATATTTTTTTTAATAAAAAAAAGCACATTACAACAGTTGATTCTTACAAACAAAACATTCAGAGCACATATATGAGGAATGATTTGCAAAATATCACTTAGAACATCAAACATCAACACTGTCTACACCATGTGGACGGTACACGAAACTGATTTTCCATATATATATATATGTGTGTGTGTGTGTGTGTATGCGTGCGTGTGTTTTTGGGGGGGGAGGAGTTATCTAATTTCTTATGCTAGTGTTAGCAGTGTTCAATAGATTGAAATGTGCAAAACACCCTTAAAAACAAGACATTTTTAAAATAATAGTTATTTTTAAGGATAGAGAGAATCTTGGGAGGGAAAGAAAAAGTTAAACACATTTTGCAAAAAGTAACAAGTCAAACCTATATAATATGTTACTTTTAGGGGTAGTGTATGTTGCTTACAAGGTGGGATAACTTGGGATGTGCTCTAACTCGCCTATGATAACTTGTTAAAATCATACCTGAGTCTTGAGATAAATATTGCTTGTTTGAATTTTTATTTTATTAAAAAAATGTGCAATGTGGCACATTTTTCCATTTCCATCATACCCATTTTGGCTAAAACCACTCACAAGCTCTCACTTTTATATAAAAGATAGAGGCCCATCATCATCTACTTTCGGCTTATGTGGTATTAAACTCTTATAGCATACAATGTGTCGGTTGAACTCAATGTCATTTGCTTCAACAATTTAAAAGTTAAAACCATCATTAAATGACATTGAATGTGGCTATGGTTTGATAGAATGCCAAGCTCTTTTTTCATAAAATTTATAAAAAAGACGTTTAAATTTATATTTTTTGTACTTTTAAGTATATAAATTAATGTTATTAAATAACAAGTATATTTTGGTTTGAAATTTTATCGCATAATATAAATTTTTTATTTATCTTATATATATATATACATAAATTGTAACTTTTTTATTTCTCTTAATATGTATGTGTGTGTGCCTTCATCCTAATTTTTAATTTTTATAAACTCTTAGAATCAGTGTCTCATATTTGTATATTTGTATCCATGTGCACTTAATAATTTCAATTTGAAAAGTGAAAGTGAATTTTTTGACCCCAAAAAGTAACTATATATTTTTTAAAGAATGCCTTTACTTTTAAAAGTGTTTTGGTCATTTTGATCAATTGAATTATATATATGTGTATCTGTTTATATAACTTTAAACTTGTTATATTAATGTTCACAGCATTTAACCAATCAAAATGACAAAATTCTCATAAATACAATGGTATTTTTTAAAATATATGGTGGAGAAAAAAAGTCACTTTTACTTTTGAAATTCAAAATGCTAAAGTGTTTGACTTTGTGTTTTCTTCCAAAAAAAGACACTGTTCTTTATTTTTCAAATCTAAATTACTAACGTCCACTTTATTACTTTTTAAATAATGTATTTTCACTTTTCTTGATTCCCTACAAAATAAGACTCACTCTACTTTAAAAGTAACTAATCCATGTATTTTGAAAAATGCCATTGCTTTTAAGGATGAAGATTTTAATCAGCTGAACATGTATGTGCGTGTGTGTGTGTGTGTGAGAGAGAGAGAGAGAGAGAGAGAGAGAGAGAGAGAGAGAGAGAGAGAGAGAGAGAGAGAGAGAGAGAGAGAGAGAGAGAGCATTGATTTTATCTATTTAGTAGGACATTCAGATATGTTATGATTTTTTTTTCCTTTTAAACATCCTGTGAATTATGCTGTTTCAATACAAAGCCCATTTTTTTATAAAATTATAGCTGCATCATGGGCAGTTGGCTTTTAATGTTGTTAGAAAACCTATGTCACATGGGTGCAGTTGTGGGGGTGCGGCACTTTAAAAAACTTGGGTGCGACAAAAAATATATAAATATATAAATAAATAATATATATATATATATATATATATATATATATATATATATATAAAGTCCAAAAGTTGGACGTAAATGACCTTGGGTGCGGTCAATGTTGACTACACCGGGTGCCGCACCCACACGCGCACCCACGTTGCATCGCATCGACGCGGGTGCGACACCCAATTGGCCGAGTCCTTGTGACATAGTAGAAAACATGTCTAAATATCAAAATATCTTAATCTAAAACATGTCCTTTACTAAATAAATAGAGAGATCAAATATACAAGATTTGATCCACTAACCACTCGATAGACGGAGAGTAAGAAACATCCAATATTATTGATTGTAGATTTTGGACCTTCCTTTTGATTGGATGGTCCCCAGAGAGAGAGAGAGAGAGAGAGAGAGAGTTTGTGGTTGCCTACTTGAAGGAACCTTTAGGGAGGGTGGTGCCCAATGTCACCTGGTTATGGGTGCGTGTGCAGGTACGACATGGAAATTTCAAAATATGTGGGTACGGGGACACAACTATATATATTAAATATCACATAAATAAAAAAAAATTCAAAATAAACTGAATATAATCTAAATATAATACTATATCTAAAATATATATTATATACTTAAAATATAAAGTTATAAGCTGAAAATATTATTATAAATTATAAACTGAATACATACTTGTATGTACAGAGGGTAAAATGGCGTGTTCATGTGTTGACACGGGGACACACCTTATGACACATGTACATAGGGCAAAATGGAGTGTTCGTGTGACATAGGTGGTGCCAAACTTTGTATAGATCAAGGTTGCCAAACTAGGAAGCGGAAGCGAGAAGCGAGGCATTTTAAAATTTATAGGAAGCAAGAAGCGAAGTATCAATTTGAAAGCAAAATAAGAATAAAAAATGAAGCAATATGGTAACTGAATGGGAATCGAACAAGAAGCAAATAACAATTAAAATAAAATTGATTATTATATTTCATGATTTTTCAGTAAAAGAGTTAGTTTTTTGTTAAAATCTAACAATAATGGTTACCAATTTAGAGAAAGTACATGAGAAGTGAGTGGAAGCGTGAGGAAATACATGAAAAACATGAAAAGAAACATGAGGAAACTCAGAAAAGCATATAGGAAGCATAGAAGCATGGGGATTCGAGAGTCCCATGAAGTTTTGAAAGCGATGAGTATTACGTTTCCGAAGCGAGTTTCCAGGAAGCACGCTTCCCACCTACCTAAGAAGCTTCCGGTAAGTCTGGTCTAGATCATACTCACAAATATCTTCGATATTTTGAAAATACCAAAGGTTAATGTTATACTGAAAAAATGCGATATGTCTCAAAATATCACCTATTTTTATATTTTTACATATATTGATATTTTCCTGGGAAGACTAGATTTTTCAAAATATCACAAGATTTTTCCTCCCCAATATTTTTTCGAGAACGAGATTTGTGACTATGGTCTAGATAGTAACCTTGCATGTGAAAATATTTAGGTCCAACCTAAATATTACTGCCTATCAAAAACTTGCCTTTTGAATACAGTTTACTATTTAGAAAGGGGCAACAAAAGATGCCAAAGTTATTGAAAAGTGGTCGAGATTGTAACGCCACTCAATATTGCATTGATTGTGTCTGAATGGAACTAAAGCGAGTCATTTATTTAATATGCATTTATCTGCTTTGGATTTTTGAACGGAACCTTAAGGCCACTTACCTGTTTAAGATGAATATATCTGTCTTCTTTTAGAAAAGAAATAGAAAGATGCATGTATCTGATTGGGTGTGGGTGGGGAGTGAGGACAGAGCATCTTCACTAGAAATATCCAAGTTTGGAAAAGTGACGGGGCGTTATCATTTCAGCATTTACTGTGAGGTAAAAATAGTTGGTTATCTGTCTTGTGCCGTTATGTTCAGAGAAAGTAATCTATATAAGATTTCAGCTATTACTGCTCTCCAGCTAAAATACAACCTTCAATGAGAAAGAATGGGTGAGACAGAGAGACGAGGTTGGGAAGGAGGAAAAGAGGGTGGTTCAGCGGTTACATTAGGTCAGAGAGACGACTTTCATACACACATAAGAGTGATAGGGGTGTGCCTTGTTCTCCTTTGTGATTAGGCTAAAGGGATCCACACACAGTTGCATTTGTCTGCCCAAGATATTTTCATTTGCTATAGCTATGGGAAGAAGAAGTCGGAAGGTATCATCTCAATTTAGTATTTACAGCAAAGAAAAGTTGGTAAGTCCATTATTTGTTGGGATAAGAAATTCTTCTATACAAAGTGTTGGTTATACCTCCTTTGCATCAAAATGAGATATGCTGCCATTGTCCATCTGTAAATGGAAATCTGATAAGTTTGGGATGGTTGATTTGGGATATTCACTCTTCTATGTAGGTTAAAAGGAAAACATTGTTTTTCCTTGGATGTGACTGTGTTTTTGTTTCTTATTATTGTTATGCTTCTTTTATATTTCAATATGTAGTAAAACTTCTTTCTTTGGCTATATTTCCGTTTTCCATTTGAAGTGTAGTGGAGGAAGATCAATGCTATTGCATCTATGGTATCTGAATCTAATTATTTATGTTTGAATATCTGTCTACTGAAACTAATTCCTTAGTAGCTTGAGGGATCTTTTCCTCTAAAAGGTTGCTTATGACTGCAGGAAGCGCAAGCTCTAAACCAGGATGACGATTTGGGTGGTACTGGTTAGTCCATTTGCCTAACTATCTGGCCTTTTCACATTCCTTGCAAGAGATTTACATATGTTCTAAGGGTGAGTTGTCTGAATCAAAATTTTCTGCCGCAGACACATTACCAGTCTCTCCATCGATGCCTTGGATTCCAGACAAGAAAACACTTGAGCTTATCCTTGATATATTGCAGAAGTAAGTGATACACTGATTGAGTATTGTTTTTCATTCTTGGTGTAGCTCACGTTGTGTTGGATTTATATCATTTGAAAATTTGATTAACCTTTTACTGCTCTTAATTTTAATTTTAAATATATGTTTCATGTCAGGAAAGATACACATGAAATTTTTGCTGAGCCAGTTGATCCTGAGGAGGTGGGCATCTGAAGATAGATTGGTAATGTTTAAGATTTGATTTGTGCAAGTATTTATTTGTTTATTTGTTTTTTTTTGACAGGTAGAAGGTTACTATGATATAATTAATGAACCAATGGATTTTGGAACTATGAGGGCAAAACTTCAGGAAGGGATGTATGCAACTTTGGAACAATTTGAGGTTCTTGCTTTGTGCCATACCTTGTTTGCTAATACATCTTGTTTTGTGTTTCTTATCCAATTCATGAAAACAGTATCAGTTCTAACAATTAGTAAACTTCTGAGTATTGATTTTGTATTATGTTTCTTTTTATTGACTTCTTTTAATAGAAGTACATGTTGATTTACTTTTCTAATAAAAAAGGTTGTATTTATTTTATATTATAATTTTGTATAACTGTGGCCCTTTTTTTTTCTGTTTTGAAGCAATCAGTCTCTATAACGGCATTTGATTACCTAAGATTTAGCACTTTTTGAAGACTTGAATCCTCTGATTTGTATTCAAAGTCAGACCCCTTCCATTAAGGATCATATGAAACCATGGTTGTTTGGGGCCTGTCAAAAATCCTCCTTTTTTTTTCTTTCACTTTGCACTTCATTCTATTTCTCTTGATTTTGGAATCTTTTTGTTACCTAAAAGGAGAAAGAGAGACTGTCTGCTTGTTGAGAGCTGACAGTCCTTTTTCCTAAGTCAGTTCTTTTGTATTTTCCTGAAACTAAATCAGATAGGGCATTGATCATTATTTTATGAATTGCAGAGGGATGTCTTTCTGATATCTGGCAACGCGATGCATTTCAATTCCTCAACTACCATATATTATAGGCAGGTTAGGTTCTTCTGTCATACTGAATTTGATAAATAAGATTTTTTGTCTTCCATGTTCTTTTATTGGAGTAGTTAGTCACTGAGAAGATATTAGCTGCTTTTTAATTGAATAGATGACTGCTGGATTTTCTAGGCTCGTTCTATACAAGAGTTGGCAAAGAAGACCTTTCATAGTCTCAAAACTGATCCTGAGAACTTTGTATTGGATCATTTATCAAAAACGACAAAAACTGGTAAAATGGTGAAGGTACCAAAAGGTTCTGGTAATTCAAAGGCTCAATGTGAAAGTAGAAGTTCAGATCGTGTGTCAGCATCCCCACTTACTAGTCATAGAAAACAGAGGAATGCAGCCCCAGATGGTGCTACTGTTATTGCAAATGAGAAACATGGTTCTGTACTTGCCAGTTTGAGTTCTGGAAGGAACCACCATCCCTCTGCCATGTCTCATGGTTCAAGCCCTCTTGCTGATCGTAGAAGAGACCAAGAAGAAGATATTTTAGGTGAGGACATGATACTTCTGAGCTGCCCGTACTGGAGTTATGTTTCTCAAACTGATCTATTGGTGAGAGAAAAAGCTTTGCTTTTTCAATTGTTTTGAGATCATGTTAGTAGCTTTTGCTTGTGCATGATACTGCTAGTCTATGACCGTACTATTGTCATGAATGCAAGCATGCATTTCTGAAGTCTGCTCTGGCACAAAACACTCATACACACATATACTTAAGCATACCTTTTTCTATTGGTAGGTAATTTTATGTATTATACATCTCTCTCTCTCTCTCTCTCTATATATATATATATATCTTTGCATGTATGTATGTCTCTGTGCATTGCGTGCATGCACATGAGTGAGAGCGAGAGAGTTTTCATGCACCTTGCTGAAAATTGATTACATATTTTTTGGTCTCTTCTACAACTATGAGCAAGGGTTAAAGTATGTACTGTTCGGAAAAGGAATCAGCTGCCAAGTTTTCAGGCTGTTAACATTTTGCAGCTGTCACCTGGGTATGGGTGCAGGTGTGGGTACGGACGGTAAGACACGGCAATTCCAAAAAATGTGGGTACGAGGACGTGGCTATATATGTATGTATGTATATATATATTAAATATCACATAAATACAAAATAAACTGAATATAATCTAAATATATATGCTATATCTAAAAAATATATTATATACTGAAATATAAAGTTACAAACTGGAAATATAATTATAAATTATAAATTGAATACAAACTTGTATGTACGGAGGGTAAAATGGCATGTCCAGGTGTCGACAGGTGTCGACACATGTCGACATGGGGACACGTGTACGGAGGGAAAAATGTAGTGTCCAGGTACCATAGTTTTACAGTTATATTTCCCTACATTTCCATGATACGGACTTGTATTACTTTTTTCTACAATGTGCTTTTCTGTAGATTTGGCTCTCACCTGACATTGACAAGTTGAACTTGAAAGTTCTTCAATTTTTGTGTGAGATTACTATAGTATAAGCATTGGATATCTAGGGAAGTCCTCAGAATTACTACTTGTCTAACAGACATCAGGAGACACTTCTATGACAGTGATGGTGTCATCATCATGCTTTCTCATCTTTTTCAAAAATGTTATCTGCTGAAGGTTCACTTATATTCACCATGGTTATATTTCTGAATTAGTTTTGAATTTTTTTAGGGTCTCTAAGGGATGGATGGAGATCTTGTTTTTCTGAGGAAGATCGTCGTTCCACATATAGCTCTTGGAACCCTTCATCCACTAGAAGTGAATCAACTCCTTTGCCACTGTATGGGGGCCCAAGACATCTTGTTTATGTGAGTTCTCTTCATTGCACGTAACTTACTATGATTACTTTCGAATTTGTGCAAATGAACTTCATCCATTTTATATCTTGTTTCTGAAGGTATTTTTAAGATGACATCCTTCATTTTATAAGCACAATTGTGAGAAATAATAAGGTTCTAGGGGAATATAATAATGTTGGAAAGTGTATCTTACAATAACCAGAATGCTTGAAAAAGCTGCATCTCTCTCTACTAAGCTATTAATGGTCTGATGATGACAATGGTCTTGGAGGTTACCTATTATGTTTGTCACTTTCTTGCTGCTTGATGGAATTGCAGGCCTTTGACAGACCTGTGAGTATTTCTTTATACCACCATGAAGAAATGCATATATGTGATTTCTCGTCATTTTGTAATACCTGTTATTTTTCTTTGTTTCCAAGTTGACAGAAAATTTGTATTCATGCTTCTGATAGGAATTTGTCTACTCTTAAAGCTTTCTTTCTTTTTTTTGTCTTTTGCATATGGATTGTCAGCTGCTAAGGGGTTGCTCCATTTTGTGTTGTTTACTTGCTTTTGGGTAAGGCTTTGAAGGGTGATCAGGTGAATACCAGGTTTCTGCTGAGTCAACATTATCTCTGGACTCTAATTATAAGGTTTACAGCTGAGATGTAAGATTTAATACGTGAAGCTAATCTATGTGTTTGACTCGAACTCTGCTTGAGCTTGTGAGAGGGTGTAGGTACAGATGTGATAGATCTTGTATGCTTGCGGCAGGGTTTTCTTTGCACTTACTGCAATGCCTTTTTTCTTTGGTTTCTCATTTATTTTGTTAGTCGATCCTTGATGTCCTTTTGGAGCCTAAAAGAAAGTACTAAAGCCAGCTAATTTTCAGTTAAGCAATTGAACATATAATTTCCTCAGATGCCAAAAGCTATAATGGGAATATGAAGTGGATTATGAAGAATTCTGTGGCACAAAAGATGGTTGTTGTTTTCAGCCTTGCAACTTAGTGTTGTGTTTGGATTGGCATATCTATTGCACTACCACCATGACAGTTATGTGATGATCTTAAGCAAGGTTTTACTTTTCATTAATATGCCTTCTTTCATGCCTATGTTATTATGGGAACGTTTAGACATCTGACAATGAAAAATGTGTTTGTTTGCTTGTGGAATGATTATTATCTTTCGTTTTTGTGTATGGTAAGTTTACATTATTGTTCATTGTTGGAAAATATGTACTCGTGACATGCTGATATTTACCTTAGTATCAATTGGTTTGCATTTACACTAGAAATTAATAATTTTATAGTGATTACTATACGATATCATGAGAGTGTGAGTTATGTGTTATCGAAAATTGTTACAGTTGTTAGAAAGTTGCATGAAACTATATAGTATGCTCTCAGACATATGATGAAAACCCATGACAGTGTCCTCTATTGGACCATATATATGCATAGAAACAGAAGCGTGTGGTGTGCAAGGTGAGCCTCATTCATCCTAAACTGCTTTGCCACCATTTAATGGCATCAGATGGAATAATCTGGTCTATTTGTGTGGCTCATGGGTGTGATTTAGTAGCTGATTGATTCTACCTGAGTTGCCGTTTCTGGTGCATCACATGGGAGCCTTCTTGTAATTCAATTCATCTGGTTCATGGTGGCGGCCAAGGGATGTTCTGTTACTCCTTTCAATTTCCCCTTTTAATTTTCTCTTCCATGTTGGGTGCTGTTTTAGTTGGATATAGGCTGTCATAGGGCACACCATTTAGGGTTTGTGTCCAGGGTACATGACATGATACTTTATGACACCCACGAGCATTATTTTATAATTTTTTTAAAAAATAGTAGTTTTAATTATATTTTTAATAATAAATATATTTTATATTATTAAATATCAATAATTTTCAATCAATTAACTAATTAAAAAATCATGTCATTGTATCCTATTGTAAAAAATTTCAAATTCATGTCTCAGAAACGAGTCCTGGTTCGTCTCCATGTTTTTGTGACAAGTTATAAACCTCTATGTGGCAAGTAGCAGAAGATAGAAAAACACATTTGAGATTTGCATGATTAAATAGACTTCTGATGAGCACTGTGCCCGAGAGAAATGGTTACAGACACTGTCAAGGAATTTTAGATGATAAAAGATCGCTCCTTTCTGTGTAGGATCGATATGTCAACAGTATTATTATAGTCTAGTGAAAGCCTTACTATGATAAATATGCTTGTGCTTGGAATACCTTACCTGGTTCAGTAAGATTTTGAACATCTATGGACTTCAGCAAGAGCGGGACAAGACCATTAGAATATGAGTTACCCCAGTTCCACTAGTGTTCTGCCTGGACTTGTCGACAGTTTTCCAGATTTGAAGATCACACTTTGAATTTCATATTAAACTGTATATTGTGTTAAGAAGATTTTTAAATCTCTCTCTCTCTGAGAACTGGGTTTGCAGTCAGGCTGTTCATGCTGGAGAACTGGGTTTATGGTCTGTTGAAACATTGCCATCTTTATGACAGCTGAAATTCTTATAAAGAAATGTCATTGTTAACGGACTTTCTTTTTGCTAATCCTAAAAATTTCGCAGGTTAATGAAGGGGATTTTGGGTATGTGGAAAGCCTTACCCGTTTTGTTGCCGATCTGGGACCTACTGCACAGATGGTTGCACAGCGGAAGATAAAGAGGTGCAAGTTGTTAGAAGCCACAAATGTTGCTTCATTTCCAGCAACCCATGTGCAACTTCCATCAAATAGTGTCACGAGTGCTTTCAGTGCTTCAAGCGGCCATTCTGTTGCCGTAGAGAAAACCAGTAGAGATCAGACTGTAGCAGTTCAACCTGCTTCATTTTCCCCTGCTAGCCGAATTGGATTGCCGGTTTCTCGTGCTTCTGTTGGTTCATTAGTCTTTGAGTCCACGACTCAGCCTGATCCCAAGCAGATGCTGGTGCCTAGACCTGAGCTGGCTTCTTCAGTTTCTCAATCTAAGCTTCTTGAAATGGTCTCGAGAAACGGTAATGCATGGGCTGCTGGAAATGGAGGTACTGATGCCGACTCAAGGCTGCCGGTCTATTGCCATGACAATGGTGCAGCATGGCCTGGACCAGCCAAGAATATGTCGAGGACAAGCCTGGGCACTGAACCGGGTCAAGGGATCAGCTTTGCAAGGAACAGTTTATGGCCTCTTCGCCCTGAATCCCCGCTGCCTCCATCTTTCTCTCAGCTTCCTCGACAAACTGCAGTCATGGATATGTCATTTGTTCAGGCACGTTTGAACGGTCTGAGCTCAGGCCATGATCGACAAAGGCAAGGGTCTAAGCCAACAGAACCTTTGGTCGATATGCCAGTGCCCCATTCAACAGGTGCTTGGGAACAAGCTCGGAACATGAGAAGCCAGGCCAAGCCATCATCTCTATCTATTTCAGATAGTCATCAGCCAGATTTGGCACTTCAGCTTTGACTATCAATTTTTTCAAAATATTGAAAAGTTTCTTCGGCCATTGTCTCCTGATGTATAGTTGTGCCTATTTTGTTGCAGAAATCTCTCTCTCCTCACTCTCTATATATAGAGAAATGGGCCCGTGCTAAATGAAACGTGCTAAATGAGTTTTTCTGCTCTTTCAGTGTTTTTTTTCGCAGTTCCAACCCCAATAAATGTATTGGCCATGGTCGATTTATAAGAAATTCACACCTGGATCATGTGTTTTCTATGAAAAAAATGATATTTCTAGCTTTGAAAATTTACAAAGGTTTTGGACCCTTGATTTTATCAAACGTTATAACAACTCATAAAGTCTAACTGTCAGAATTTAAAAATAAAATAAAAAACCTGAAAAACTCATTTAGCAAGTTTCATGGACTCATTACTCTCTCTCTCTATATATATATGGAACTATTGAACTTAAAATCATAGGTACCGAACTATTGAAAATTTACAAAGGTTAATATTTTGTGTTAATGAAGGTACCGAATTATATGGAACTATTGAACTTAAAATCATAGGTTTTAGATTTCTTTTGGAGATTAAACACTGTTGATGTGATTTATAAATTTGTTTAGTGGAAAATGAGTTTTAGGTCATATGAAGGGCTTCAAAAATAAAGATGACGATGCACTAAAATTTTATGACTCCAAAACTCATATTTTTTATCAGAATAACATAACCCAAGGTTTGATCCTTAACAAACAAACCATCCTGAACATATCTACGTGGTAGGATTGAGTTGATAAAGCTTGAACTCAGCTCAATAGTTTAATATAATTTAGTGCCTATCGGAACCCCAAATATTAATCCTTTAAGAAAAATGATCATGATACATTTTTTGAAACTTCTAGCAATTTGACAAAATTTCTTGCATATCCAAAATTATGATTCTTGATTTTTTAAGACATTTATTCTTCATAAATATAGCACAATCATGGTAAAACTTTACTTGTGAATGTCTTCAAAATATAACCTTTGAAAAAATGGCATAGGCAGGAGGACATTTGCAACTCACGGTTGCAAAGGTTCTATTGTATTTCTATTGTATTTGCAAATATCCTCTTGCTCTGTTTTTTTTAATGCACGAGGATATTCGCAAATACAAGATGACCTTTGCAACTCATGGTTGTAAACGTCTCTAAAATGTGAGAACCTCTTTTTACTAAATACTCACTTTTGTGAACGACCTCATGCCTATGCCCCTTGTACGAATTTATTAAAAGGAGGTTCACATATTTTGAAAAATTTAGTGCTCATGGTTGCAAATGTTGTACTGTATTTGTGAATGTCAGAACATGTCAATCAAAGAGCCACTTGCCTAGTATTTGCAAAAGTGTCACTAAAGCCTTCAACAACACTTTAAAAGCATCACTAAAGGCCTTTTACCTTTTAGTGCGCGATGCACATTTTGGAGACATTTGAAACAATGAGTTACGAAGGTCGTATTATATCTTTCTGCCTAAAAAAAGGTACAAGGACATTCACAAATATAGGATGACCTTTGCAACCATGGGTTGTAAAGATTGTACTATATTTGCGAATGTCCTCCTCTTTGTGTTGTTTTTTTATGAACAAGTGTGCACATTTTGGAGACATTTGTGAAGGTCGTGTTATATTTGCAAAGGAATAAAAATGTCTTAAAAAATTAGGAATAAAAATTGTAGACATGCAAAAAATTGTCAAATTGCTAGGTATTTCAAAAGACGTGTCATTTTGCAAGGACAATATGGTTTTTTTGTGTGTATATATATATATATATATATATATATATATATATATATATATATATATATATATAGGTGATAGTTGCTAAACACTTGTCTCGCTAACCACATTGTTAATCGGGCTTTCAAAGATTTTTTTCATATATTAAATCTGATTGTGCAAATCTGTTTGGCGCAGTCAATTTACTAGGAAACAATACTTGGATCATGTTTTTTTGATGAAAAACATGATTATTTAAGCCTTGAATATTTAGGAAAATCTTTGATCATTGATTTTTTAAACCTTAAAAAAGCACCTATGTATCAGTCGAAAAGTCAACTCCTATAAAATTAAGCATGTAGAATGCATATGTACAATCATATTTAAGAAAACTATGAAAAACCCTTTGAAAGTCTGGTTAGCACCGCAGTTTGCTAGAAAAATAGTTAGTAGCTACTACCTTTCTCTCTCTCTCTCTATATATATATATTGTGGTTAGTCTAATATTAAAGTAGTTGTGTTTACCATTAGATGAATTCAATCGTATTAAAATAACTAAAATACATTTAAAAGAGTGATTTTTTAAAATATATGATTGCTCTTTGAGGTTAGAAAAACAAATTTGATGGATTCATAAAAATACCATTTTGGAAAAAATGTTTGACTTTTCAATTTCCTCCAAGTTCAAAAGACCTATAATGCCCAAAAAGATAGCCTTGCGTTTTCAAAAGTACAATTCTTTAAGGGTATTTTAGTTATTTTTATAAAGTTGAATCCATGTAACATAAAACACAACTAGTTTAATGTTAGATCATATATATATATATATAATTTTGAAAACTCCCCTAATAAAAAACCCTCCCGAACTTACCAAATAAACTTTTTATTGGATTTTTGGTATTTTTTTTCAAAAGTTAGACCATACAGATGCGATCTATGTGCTTGTTTTTAAAGGAATCCGTTCTTGGAGCATTTGATTCTAATGCCTGGATAGATTTTTATAAGTTTCAAAAATCAATACTCTATAGTTTTCATGATTTTTTGGGGCTCCAAATATCATTTTTTTATCCAAAATTCATGAACCAAGTGCGGATTTCTTGTAAATTAATCATGTTGAACATATATCTATGATCACAATTTTGAAAAAAACAAATTTTTTTTTGTAGGTTTGGGACCGTTTTCATTGTAGAGGTTTTCATTTCCATATATATATATATATATATATATATATATATATATATATATATATATATATATATATATATATATATATATATATATATATATATATATATATATAAAGGGTCACTAAAATATGAGAACTACTTTGTAAACCAATGTTTTCAGTATCATATCATATCGATAGAAAATTGATATGATACTGATCTAAATTGGCTATTTTTTAATAAATGTAAAAAATGCTTAAAATTTAATTTCTAATATTATTTTAATGGTTTTAGCCCATGCCACATTTTGATTGACATGATATATATATATATATATATATTTAGCTGATTCAAAACGATTCACATGAGAATCAATATCAGCTGATTCACATGAACTGTTGGCCAAATGATTCATGGTCGATACTGATACTGATAACATTGATGTAAACCATGATTTTCATTGTCTTTTAGTTTTTTTCTCTTAAATCTAACCATACAGATGTGATCTACATGTTTGGTTTTATAGGGACCAATTCTTGAATCATATGGTTATGATGTATAAGCATTTTTTTAGGCTTTAAAATCAATGGCTCAAAATCTTTATAAATATTCAAACATTCAAAAATCATATTTTTTATAAAAAATATATAATTCAACAGTAGATTCTTAGCAAATTCACCATGTTGAATGCGTCTTCATGGTCAGATTTATAAAAGAAATGTTGGGAATGCTCAGTTCCCACAATAGTCTTCATATTTCTAGTTCGAAAAATGATCATATTGTATGGGTAATTTGATGTGTTTCCTTAAAAACTCTATAATTTTTTATATTCTCCCTATATCCAAAATCACAAATATCTAGATGTAAAAAGACATTTTTACCTTTCTCATGTTGAACTTCTCTTATATATGTGAACTTCCCCCCCAAATATATAACTATTTTTTGCATAACAATCTCTTTTCTCATATTAGTATCTTTCCGTTCAAATGTTGAAAACTTGTATTTTTACCATCTTGGGAAAGCTAAGACATAAGCGTATAAGTTTTTTGTTTTGAGTTAGAACAAAACCACTTTAGGTTTTTCATTTATGAGTTCTAAAACCAGAATAGAAATATGCACCCTCCTCGGTTGCACATTTTTTGTCTCTTCTATGCTATTTTCTGGCTACCTGCACCATAAATTCAAAAAAATATAATAAAGAAAAGAGAAAGATCATGACGTTAACTTTTTACTGCCACCAAGACCACTTTGATCTGATGACCAAGATCACCTTTATCTGATGAGCAGTTAGGAAGAAACTTTATTGGAAAGATAGATTGTTCATTCTAAACATCTAAACAACGAACATAAGC
The DNA here is from genome assembly GCF_984573655.1 of Nuphar pumila. Taxonomy (NCBI): domain Eukaryota; kingdom Viridiplantae; phylum Streptophyta; class Magnoliopsida; order Nymphaeales; family Nymphaeaceae; genus Nuphar; species Nuphar pumila. The sequence continues at coordinate 88,082,618 of NC_143260.1, forward strand.
GAGGATGATGAAGTCCATATAAAATATATGCCAACTTCTTCATTTTGTTCAATCTTAACAGGAAGTTGACATATAATTTTATGCAAACTTTGTGAAGTCCTAAAAAAAATGTGCAAACCTCATTTTAAGTGGGTGTACGTGGCACCTGAGGAGCGAAGTGATATATAGCACAGACTTCATTAGTTTCACACATGCAAAGGGTAAAAAGGATATTCCAACGTTGACTATTTATAATTTTAGACATGGAGAGAATATTGTAAATTGTAGAGTTTAAGAATAAGTGAAACTAGAGGTGTCAACGGGTCGGATTTGGTTCATACCTATGTGAAGGCACACCAAGACTTGATTTGTAGTTATGGTATCGGGTTTGGACTCAGGTCCAATCAAACTTATCATAATAGAAACCATACCTGGATCTTAGTTGGAACTCGAGTCGAATTGAGGTCTGGTATAAAATTTCATAATCCATACCTGGCTCCATATATTAATCAGACCCTTCAGTTCTGACCCAAATTCTAATTGAACATTCTTAGTTATCACTAAACCCTAACCTTATAGGGTTTGGTATGGATCACATCTAGGTCAAACTTGGCCTATTGACACCCCTAAGTGAAACCATAGAAAAAGCGTAGTATTGTTTGATAACAAAAAAAATCTATGCAAAGTGGAGCCAAGACATTCTTTTCCTACAGTTAGAAATATTTTTTTATTATTTAAATGAATTTTAAAGCCTGGATTTATGAAATTGACATCATGTAGATGGCATAATGCTAGGAATGGCACTAGACCGAGGGGGAAATGGGGCCTGCCTCATCTCGTTTGGATCGAGGATGGAGGGCATGAAACAAAGAATGAACTAGGGATGGAGGTTAAAATCAAAACCCGTGCGAGGATATACTTACTCTTGCCCCCGTCCCATCCCTGATTCCGGTTAAGAAAATTACTATTATACTCTTATACATATTATAAAATCCTATATATATATTCCTAACTCTTAACATAAAACCCTTTCTCACACCTCTTCTCTCTCATTTCTCTCCTTCTAACGAGCCACACAAGCTCCTATTTCTCTCCTCTCCTTTTATTTTTCTAATGGCAAAAGGCGATAACGACAGAAGGATCGGAGAAATGGGGACCCGCCTTGCCTCGTTTGGATTGGGGATGAATGTTAAAATCAAAATCCATGCGAGGATGAAGGTGGGGATGGAGGGCAAATTTTTGAGACACGGTTCTGCATTCCTAGTTAGGTGGGTCAGCTTAATGCTTTTAGGTTATAAGAGGTCTAGAGTTCGATACTTAGAATGGCCTAAGCCAAATGAAAAACTAATTTTACAGGGCAGTTGGGAGTACTCGTGGAGTTGTATACTTTTTTTTTTTTTTATAGGCAAGCTGGAGTTAGGTAGATGCCGGCCCACCCGTTATACAACCATACCATTAGGAGTTGAACTTACAACCGCCCCAACACAAGGTGACGTGCACTCACTGCTCCTGCCAGACAACCAGAGCTCCCGTTGGTCGAGGAGTTTTATACTGTTTACAGCCAACGAGACACTTCTCGACTCGGGATGTCCAAATCTTAGCAGTGGTTTTCTCCATGCCATATTGAAACAAAATCTGTAATTCAATGGAAGTTAACGCCATTATAGCTTGAAAAAGTTGGGAAAACATGTGCTGATACTGATATATATTGAAGTAGATAATATAAAATAAGAAATCTTTCCAATTTTCAGACATAGAGCTCGCTTTTCTTTCAAACGCAATTTTGAGTTTGTCAGATTTTGTGATGTTGAGGTTTGTAAATTCATTACTGCGAGGTCAAAGTTAGGAGTAATTCTTGGTGAGTATTAAAGAGGAGCTCAATAGTTTTACTAATGGAAGGCTTGTCAGTAGGGATGCAAAATGTTCGTTATGTGGAACAACCAAATATACAGGGGAGTTCGATTCCAAACAGCCAAAATTTGCAAAACCTACATCATGATTCCAACCCATTTGCATCCCTACCCACCAATCTACTACAAGTGATTGGATGATATTTCTTTGGCATATATATAGAGAGAGTGTAATGCTATTGTGATCCTAGAGTGCCTACTCCCACATACTAGAAATCATGTTGTAGGTTGTATCTTCTCAATTAAACCTTATGGATGAACTCAACATAGTTTATTTAATAGGAATCATGCTTTGGATTATGTTTTTTGGTCATAAAAGTAAGATTTTTTAATTCATAAAATTTGTATACATTATGAGCCATTGATTTTTAAAGGTCTTAAAAAATATACTTGTATGCTATAATCACATGATCCAAAACTTGTTTTCTACTAAATAATGCTTATAGATCTTATCTATAGGGCCTGATCAACTAAAAAAGTTTAAAATTTTTTACAATCTAAAGCTTCTATTAGATGAGAGTAGGTACTCTGGGAGCACCCTATCATTACCAATATATATATATATATATATATATATATATATATATATATATATATATATATATATATATATATATATATATATATATTGGTAATGATAGGGTGCTCTCCGAGTACCTACTCACACATATTAGAAATCATGGTTGTAGGTTGTATCTTCTCAATTAAACCTGATGGATGTACTCAACATAGTTTATTTGATAATAATCATACTTTGGATCATGTTTTTTATTATATAAGAACAAGATTTTTTAAGTCATGAAATTTTGATACATTGAGCCATGGATATTTAAAGGTGTTAAAAAACATATATGCGATAATCATCCAAAACTTGTTTTCTACTAAGTAATTTATAGGGTTCTATAAAAAAAAGTTTAAGAAATTTGAAAATCTAAAGCTTTTATGAAATGAAAGTAGGTATTCCAAGAGCACCTTATCATTATCCACACACACAGATATATATATATATATATATATATATATATATATATATATATATATATATGGTTTTGTATTTGGTATAATTGATTGTACCTTGAATCTAGTTTGAATCTCACAATGTGATTTGTTTTGACACAATCTACCCCTAGATGTGTTCAACATGCAAAATTTAGTACTAATCAACTCTTGGATCATGTTTTTTTAACGATAAAACATGTTTTTATGAGTTAGAAAAAGCACACCTTCATAGCAAATTTTTTTCATCACTAAAACACTTGTAAACATGTCAGATTCCTGCAACCCAAAAGCAGATTCCCACTAAATAAAACATGTAGATCACACCTATGATGTTAGATGTGAGAAGAAAAAAACCAAACAATTAGGTTCTGCCTTATTTGCTTGGTGGATACAATCGACTATGACCCTATATATATATATATATATATAGTCACTAAAATATGAGAACTGAAGTGTAAACTTTTTTTGGGCATAACCGACCGTGCAAATGTGTTCAGCATGGTGAATTTGTAGGAATCAATTGTTGCATCGTGTATTTTCTACCAAAAAATATGATTTTTGGATGCTTTTGAGTAGGTTGATTGCCAAGACTTCATGATATCGTAAAACCGAATTAATATGCAAGTAATAAAAAAATCTTGTTGAAATTGTAACATATAAATGAGAAAGTGTCCTGATTCTAATTTCTCAAGAATTCATCTTGTGAATATATCTCGATAAATTCAAAATATCGGATACAACGTCTTGTTAATTACCCTGCGTCCCAAATATCTGCAAAAGCAACTAGAAAAAAAAGCTAGAAACAACCAGAAACTATCTCTCTCTCCAAAAATGGCGACCCTCCATCTGAAGCCCCTAAACCTCTCCGCGAGAGCCCAGAATTACGGGTCCCAAGAGGAGAAACGGAGGGCCCTCCCCGCTCCTCCTCCCATCTACCTCTCCACCGACCCTTCCCACGTCGACCTCCGCCACCTGCGGTCCCTCCTCGCCGCCACCAACCAGTCGGGCCACCGATTCCCGGAGCTCCTGGCCAACGGTTCCTCTCGGCCCGCCGACCCCGAGAAACTCGAAGTCGCCCTCCGGAGCAGCTTCGTCGTCGTCTCCGCCTTCGCCAGGAGGAGTTCCCCGCTCTTCTGGGACGATTGGACGGCTTCCGCCGAGCGATCTCTGTGGCAGGAGTGGCTCGAAGGGGTGCTGCCGGTGACGGAGTCCAACGGACGTCTCGTGGGATTCGGCAGGGCCTCCTCCGACGCCGGATTGACGGCCTCCATTCACGACGTCGCGGTAAGGTGCCTCTCCTCCCTCCCTCTCTTTTCGCCTCATCTTCTTCTAGTGGTAATAATTAAGCCGACAAAGGTATACTACGTTAAGGGTACGTTTGAAAGTGGGAAAGATGTAAGAAAAGGGATACAAATTGAAAATTAGTATAATTTTTAAAAGAAGAGGAATATTTTCTACCAAGACAATCTCACCATTACCACTACCACCAACGATCACCCACCTCCCAAAAAATAGCACCTGAGAAGATCTACCACCATCCATCTCAACACCACCCACCTCTCTAAAAAACGCCCTACCCACCGTCAATCACCACCATCCATCACTACACATCCCAAAAAAACGGCCCCTGAGAAGCTCAGTCACCACGTCAGATGCCATCACCACCACCACCACCACCACCACCACCCATTATCACCCACCTGCCTAAAAATGGGCCCGAGAATTTCCACCACTACCCACTCCTCCTCTCATTTTTTCAAGATTTTTTACTTTATTTTTCTCACGTTGAAATTTTTTCATTTTATAAAAATTATCATATCAAAACTTCTTGTAATCAAAATTTTCTTTTCCGATCAGAGTTTTTCTTGCTTTCAAATGTGCCTTGTTCAGGGTTGGACAAAAAGAACTGAACATAACATAACATTGGTTTTGTTTGTTCCAGTGTTGTGAAAAGGGTTGAGGCGTAGCGAGGGGCTCCACCAAAATCTGAGGCGAGGTACGCCTCTAGGCGAAAGCCTAAGCCTCAATTTTTTTTTTAAACTTAAAAAGACTATAAAAAATATCTAAAATTATAAATAAATAAAAAATGCTTTATTGATAAAGCAACAACCAACAAGAAATAAAAAATCTCAAATAAATCATAACCAAATCAATCACACTCATTATTTCCACCAATCAAAGACTAAGTAACCTGCAAAAAAATGTGACCTCACAAGTTATATATCACTCCCAAATGTTGACCAACCATAGTGATTACATATAAACACATCATGAATGGGTTTTGTTAGCCAACCTAAACATTTTGTTATGGTTCAACTATGGTAAAGCGATAAAGAGTGCCCTTACTGAATAACCCATGCTATAAGCAACATTAATCAAGTCACTTGTGATTATAACCAAACCTCATGGCATCACTAACCTCTTTGACTCACAATTAAAACAGGTTGAACAATCCTTATGCTCCAGATCCTGAACTATAACACATTCATCAAAGATATAGTTTGGTTTGTGCACTCTCCAGTCATAATGTGATGAGTTGTGGAGCTTGATTCAGTGTTGGGGTTTTTCTTTAGAAAACCCTCTCTATTCTAATTTTGACAAATTCAACACCGAATCCTCTCATGGGGGTCTCAGTACAAGGTTAGTTTAATTAGAAATTAGAATAAACTTGTACCT